>NC_069509.1:62123968-62216468 GCF_027579735.1 Bombina bombina
TATTTTATATAAACAACAATGCAGATCACATCAGCATACAAATCTCTATAGATAGATATATATCATTACTTATTTTGTTTACCTTCACTGGTATGCTGTTATGAAGGTATGGGCAGACAAGTTCCCAAACATGGAGTTTGTCTGCTCTGCCATGGCCACTGGCGATGCAGCATTGCCTGGCAAAATTTGAAATTGTACAAGAGCAATCTTGTGCCATCCTGCCCCTTTTTCTCACACAATTAATTGTGGAAGAGCAGGGGGTTGTCAATTACTCTGGTCTGATCAGTCCAGAGTGATATAGGCGAGTCCCTGTTCTGTTATATTTGCCTACTGTGTTACGTTATCCTACCTACGTAACGCGTTCGGCCAGCTAGAGAAGCATAGAAACATAGAATTTGACGGTAGATAAGAACCAAAAAGGCCCATCAAGTCTACCCGTATTACGTTACTTTTTCCTTAGGATAGCCTTATGCATGTCCCAGGCATTTTTAAATTCCTTTATATTCTTTGTGTTTTCCATCTCAAATGGAAGTTTATTTCATGAATCCACTGCTTCCTCAAATTTCTCCTGAATCTGCTACCCTCTAACTTAGATTGTGACCCCTTGTTTTGGCATTTTTTTTTTGTGAAAAATGCTTTCAGCTTCTATTTTATTAAGTCCCTTCATATATTTGAAGGTTTCTATCATGTCACCTTTTCCCTTCTATCCTCTAAACTATACATATTTAGATCATAGAGTCTTTCTTTGTACGTTTTATATTTTAGACCATGTACCATCAGAGGCGTAACTAGAAACCACAGGGCCCAGGTGCAAGAATCTAAGAAGGCCCCCCTACCCCCCCCCCCCCCCCAAAAAAAAGGTGAATTTGATACATATCTTTTTTTATTACATTTAACACAGAAAAAAAAATTGAATCAGATTACGTCTGCAAAAGGAGGTACCCTGTGCCCACAGTCTGTGAGATGGTCTGACTCCCTATTACTGTATATAGTGACACTGCTTAACCCACCATTACTGTATATAGTGAGTTAGTGGCACAGTCTGTAATCTACCGGTGAGATGGCTGGCCTGACCCTACCCGCCCCAGTACTTTATAAAGTGACCACAGTAGTCAGTGACATGGTCCAGCCCCCCCCCCACCCCGTACTGTATATTAGGGTTGCCACCCATCCCTTAAAATACAGAACACTTATAAGTTACACATGCTGCAGGGTGTGCAGGGAGGAATATGAATAGTGCTGTCCAGAAACACAATACATGTTCCTCCCTGCACACCCTGCAGCCTGTGTAACTCATAAGTGTCCAGGAAAACATGGCTGAGGTGGCAACCCTAACTGTATATAGTGGTACTGTATAGTGACACTGTTTACCCCCTGCCCCCTCATGCTGTAGTAACAAGGTCTATAATTTGCTGGTTCCACAAACTTACACACACACAGTTACATACATACATACATACACACACAGTCGCATACATACACACACACACACACACACAAACACCAATGGGTAAAACAGAAACACTAACCCCTGTAGTCAGAGACACTAGTAAAGCATCATGTCACACCAGAGGCGTAACTAGAAACCACAGGGCCCAGGTGCAAGAATCTAAGAAGGATGGTGATATTTGGCTGTTTAGAGTGCAGATCTCACTCAAACATAAAACATTAAAACATAAACACAAAATATTATGTATGTTATTAGCTTGTGATGATAGCATTAATTTTATAACTGTATTTTTTTTCAGAGTACAAATATGTTTCCATTGTTTTTTGTTACATAGCCGGAAAAATACATTTATAAAATGAACGCTATCATCGCAAGTTAACACCATACAAATATTTGGTGTTTATGTTTTAATTATATGTGTTTTTGAGAGAGATCTGTACTCAAAACAGCGAAATATAAGGTGGTAGGAAAAGTATGCAGAATATGATCACTATTTAAACATCAGCCTCCTTTTGAAACAAATATGGCGGATATGAAAGTTCTCTATCTAGATGTAGGCTTGACCGTACGTATTACGTAAGTAGGACAACGTAACAAGGTAGGGAAATATTACAGAACACCCCCACAGCTATGGGCTCAGAAGCTGCACGTACAGCTTGATAAATGATTAGTGATAAAGACTAATTGTTAAGAAACATGTCCCTTTAATTTATAAAAAATGTGTATTTTACTGAAAATCGATATATTTTACCAATAAAAAGTATTTATACTGAAAGCACAAACTGCCAGTAAGGATGCAATGCTTTGATACACTGCCATGAGTAAGACCTTCTTGGGAAACTACATAAAGAGGCAACTTCCGTGTATTATTACGTGACAAAGAACAGAACCACACTAGTACAAAGAGAATTTCATAGCACATAGAGCAGATCGGCTTAGTTCACTGATGCTGAACACGTGCACCCTTAGAACATTGTATTAGTGAATAGTTATTGGTAGTAATGGGCCCATATAACCAGTTGGCTAGCTTTCTCTTGAACAAAGGGGAAACCCTAGACTGGTTTCAGACTTCAAAGACCTCTCTCTTATCTGCTTTTGTAATGGACATAATCTGTCAGTGACTTGCTTGTGTTAGAGTGGATGCCACTTCTAAAGGTAGCCAAAAGGACATAACAGCAGATAAGATTTTAAACTGGAAAAAATACTACTTGATCTGTTTGCTTACAATTTTGTTATCTTTGGAGATGAAGTTCAAAGATTTTAAAGGGAATTGCCATCAGGGTTTTCTGAACTGCAGAGCTTTTCATCAAACAACTTGCCTTATAGGACAAACAAATTAACCTATTAAAGGGAGAGCATTACCCTAAACTATGTTGGATTCTTTTTTAAGGGATAGTAAATAAAAAAAAATCCATCATAGAGATAAATAAACAATATCTAAGCCCATTTAAAGCTGTTTTTATTATAAACATGCTGTATTGTGTTAGAAAAAAGCATTTTATTATTTAACTATTGCTAGAACTAAACTATGATGTTAAACCCCTTAAATGGAAATGAAACCCACATTTTTCCTTTCATGATTCAGATAGAGAATACAATTTTAAACAACTTTCTAATTTACTTCTATTATCTAATCTGTTTTATTCTCTTGGTATCATTTGTTGAAGGAGCAGCAATGCACTAATGGTTTCTAACTGAACGCATGGGTGAGCCGATCGCAATCAATATATATATGCAGCCACCAATCAGCAGCTAGAACCTAGGTTCTTCTGCTCCTGAGCTTGCTTAGATAAACCTTTCAACAAAGAATAACAAGAGAAGGAAGCAAATTTAATAATAGAAGTACATTGGAAAGTTGTTTAAAATTGTATTCTCTATCTGAATAGAATATAACTAAGGTTTTTCCCAGTTTCCATGCTTAAAGGGACATGAAACTCACATATTTTTCTAGAGAATACCATTTTTAAAAAAGTTTCCAATTTACTTATATTATCAAATTTGCATCGTTCTCATGCTATTCTTTGTTGAATAGATATCTAGATAGTTGCTTGTAGATGCCCAGAGCACTACATAACAGGAAATAGTGCTACCATCTAGTGCTCTTGCTAATGTGTAACATTTTTGCAAAACTGCTGCCATATATAGTGCTGTAGACAAATGCACATCCCTGAACTCACCTTCCCTAAACTTTCACAATAGAGCATTCAATTTCAAACAACTTTATAATTGACTTCTATTAACCAAAATCGCTTCATTTTCTTGGTATCCTTTGTTGAAGAGTATATCTAGGTAGGCTCATAAGAGCTCAGGAAAGTGCATGTGTTTTTAGAACTCTATGTCATAATACACACGATTGTGCTTAAAAGGACATGAAACCCCAATTTTTCTTTCGTGATTTAGAAAGAGCGTGCAATTTTAAACAACTTTCTAACTTACTTCTATTATCTAATTTGTTTCATTCTCTTGATATTCTTTATTGAAAAACATATCTAGATAGGTTCAGTAGCTGCTGATTGGTGGGTGCACAGAGATGCCTTGTGTGATTGGCTCACCCATATGCATTGCTATTTCTTCAACAAAGGATATCTAAATAATAAAACAAATTAAATAATAGAAGTAAATTCGAATGTTGTTTAAAATTGCATTCTCTAACTGAATTATGAAAGAAAATTTTGGGGTTTAGTGTCCCTTTAATTGAGGTAATAAAGTGAAAAATTAAATACAGACTGTGATGCTGCTTCCGACCCACTCCGCTTCAGGCCCTGAAGCGGAAATTAAGAAGCAGCGGTCTTAAGACCGCTACTCCTTAACTCGTCTGCCACCTCTCAGGCGACAGCAATCAGCCCGATCGGATACGATCAGGTTGATTGACACCCCCTGCTAGCGGACGATTGGCCGCAAATGTGCAGGGGGCGGCATTGCACAAGCATTTCACAAGAAATGCTTGTGCAATGATAAATGCAGACAGCGTATGCTCTCTGCATTTATCAATGTGCGGCGGACATTAGTAAATCAGCCTCTGTGTATTTTAAATGTTAAATTGACACTCTAGGGGAAATATTTTAATACAAATTGTTTCAAAGAAACATGTTGAATCTTAAACATAGTACGGTTTTATGAATAACTGATATTTTATTTTACCAACCGCTTGGTAATTCAATGCACAAAATGTCCCTCAAGCCTAGCGATTTTCTACTGAACATCAAAGCATTTGCTGTTCTTCCCTTAGCGTTACAGAGGATCATGCCTGTTCTTTTTAAGACACATTTGTGCAGATGTGATTCATTTACATTGCATCACAGCACTCTAAACAAACAGTTCTGGGTTTACAGAAAATCAAAATCATCACTGGACCCACAAAGCACTTGAGCCTGTGTATTTCTTCTCTAAAACATACTTTGTTATTCTTTGTTTAAATCAGCACATTTTTAGCTGCTTACAACAGGTTTCAATTTGAAAAATAGTCTCTTCTAAATATCCTATATGACATCTGTGACCAACTGGGTCCAGGCAGAACCTTAAGGCTATAAAAAGATGAATATAGAGACAGAGAATATTGTGTTTTCCTAATTAAATATAGCTGTATCAAGAGTACAAAGATTTATTGAATGACATCAGGGAAAGTTTAAACTGGGTGTAATGTCACTTAAAAAGACAAAGTTAAACTTTCATAATTCCCACACAGTATGCAAAAATGCATATCAATTCACTTACCAAACTGCACAGTATTTTCACGTGCACAATTTCGGAGACAACAGCTCCTACAGAGTATATATAGATATGAGTTGTGACTGGCCGATAGCTGTCACATGATACATGGGGGACAGGGAAATGAAACTGCAATTTGTCAGGGAAAAACAATCTACTGCACATTTGAAATACAGAGTTAGTGCTATAGTATTGTATTGTATTTTTATTATGCACATATTGATTTTGCAAATCTACTGCATTTAATGGTCATTTAATGCAGCTTTTTATGTATCTTTAATGTTGTCCGGATACAACATAAAAAAACATGTATGTAATAATATACTGTAATTGTGTAATCATTATTTATATAATTTCAAACATTTCACTTCCAGTACTAATCTACAATGCAGTCTGCTTGTTTAAAGACCATAAGGATTGTTTGTCTCTTTACCAATCACTCACTGCTCCACTGCTGGATTGGAGTCTAGCAAATTAAGCAGCTGCCTAGGGGTGTGTCATTTTGACAGTTGCCTCTCGGGCTAGCTGCTGATGAAGCTTCACAAATCATTGTCCCACTTGTGTCTCACTTTCCTGACCACCTGAACGACTGTGCAAAGCTATAGCATGCAAGCTCTGTTTATTGTTGTTTTATTTTCCCCACTTCTTTTTCTTAGCAATTACAGTTCATTAGAAGAGACACTGTTTGAGTTAGTGAAACTGATTGAGTTACATATACAATAAAACAGGTTAAACTATGCAAAACAGATTTTGCTTAGTCTCTTTTTTTTGGGGGGGGGGGATTTGCCAGGATTTTCATTGTCCTTTACGGGAGTTAAAAAGACTTGGTAGATGCATGAATAAAACATGCTGACCATTCAATTATAGATGATAATATTGAATGTGTCTGAATTTCTTTTTTTTTTCCTTTAAAGGGACAGTCAACACCAAGATTGTTATTGTTTGAAAACATAGATAATGCCTTTAACTACCCATTCCCCAGCTTTGCACAACCTACATTGTTATATTAATATACTTTATAACATTTAAACTTCTATATTTCTGCCTGATTCTAAGCCACTACAGACAGCCTCTTACTACATGCTTTTTTATTAGCTTTTCACAACAAGAGACTGCTAGTTCATGTGGGCCATATAGATAAACATAGTGCTCACACCCGTGGAGTTATTTAAGAATCAGCACATCACAGCACTAATTGGCTAAAATGCAAGTCAATAGATAATAAATAAATAGCCATGTGATCAGGGGGCTGTCTGCAGAGGCTTAGATACAAGGTAATCACAGAGGTAAAAAGTTTATTAATATAATCATGTTGTTTATGCAAAACTGGGAAATGGGTAATAAAGGGATTATCTATCTTTTTAAACCATAACAATTTTGTAGTTGACTGTCCCTTTAACCTTTAATAAAAAGCCATGCAGTGATTAATTTCATATTATTTTGTTCAATTTGATAATTAACAATTTTAACTTTGCAATCATTAATAAACAATCACATACTAGAATTTAAAGGGACACAAAACTGCGAGAATTTTCTATGGACTTAACATACCAGTTGAGTGTAAACATTTTTTTTAATAGATTAATACCTTGTTTTCTGCAGTTATTTTTCTGTGGCCAAACTTTCTCCACCACTTGTTTCATTTGGAGTTATGGATGTTAGGGACATTAAACCCAATTTTTTTCTTTCATGATTCAGATAGAGAATGCCATCTAAACAACTTTCTAATTTACTTCTATTATCTAATTTGCTTCATTCTCTTGATATTCTTTCCTGAAAAGCATATCTAGATAGGCTCAATAGCTTCTGATTGGTGGCTGCACATATTTGCCTCATGTGATTGGCTCACCCATGTGCATTGCTATTTCGTTAACAAAGTATATCTAAAGAATGAAGCAAATTAGATAATAGAAGTAAATTGGAATGTTGTTTAAAATTGTATTCTCTGTCTGAATCATGAAAGAAAATTTTGGGGTTTATTGTCCCTTTAATGTCCCTTTAAACAATGGGAAGTCAAAATTAAACTTTCATGATTCAGATAGAGCCTGCAATTTTAAGTAACTTTCTAATTTACTCCTATTATACATTTTTCTTTGTTCTCTTGGTATCTTTATTTTTAAAAAAAAAAGGAATTTAAGCATAGGAGCCGACCCATTTTAGGTTGAGCACCTGGGTAGCACTTTCTGATTTGTGTCTAAATGTAGTCACCAATCAGCAAGCTCTATCCAGGTGCTGAACAAAAAATTGGATCAGCTCCTAAGCTTACATTCAAATAAAGATACTAAGAGAACGAAGAAAAATTGATAATAGGAGTATATTAGAAAGTTACTTAAAATTGTCTGATTCATGAAAGTTTCATTTTGACTAGACTATCCCTTTAACTATAAATAGAATGTGAATATTGCTTTACTAAAGTCCATATTTCTATAGAGTAAATCACTACCTCCAGTGCACAGCTTAGATTTCTCAGACATGCCGGTGAACTTATGTGTTTGAAATCTGTAAAATGCAAACTTATGATAGAGCTGTCACGTTCTACTGCTTCTCTAAAGGGCGCATTATTTAATTGCTCTTTATAAACCTGAGGCATTTCGTTAAAAAGAATTAACTAGGTAACTCTACCGGTACGTGGTCCTTTATAGAGTCCGAGAGCAGATCCGTTCTCTCTCTCTCCAGGGTGATTCTTAGGTTTCATTTGTACCTTAAAAGAAGAGCTCCTGGCTAGTGTAATGCTTTAGGATACCTGATATTTTTAAAAGACAACATCTGGCATGTTGGTAGCTTATAAAGGAATCTAAGGTTAAATTCTTTGTTCTTTTGACACTCTATTTTATGTTTCAGTCCTACATATTTGTGAACAGTATATTGTGGGAAATAGGGGACTATATCCAGTGATTAATAACAGAGAAGTTCATACAATCCATAACTGTGGCTTGTTCCTTCTGGGTTGGACACAAAACTGTGTCACCAGAGTATTACAATTGGGTCTACAAAGGTAGGTATATAAAAAAAATACTTTCTGCAACAGGGGAAGATGAGTGTTATGGAGACACTGGGTATGAGCTAGGAAAATGTAGGATGGTCTACCAAGTTACCAGGGGCCGACCTACCATTGGTGCAGCAGGTGCAGTGGCACCGGGGCCCAACTGTTGGAGGGGCCCAAAGCAGCCAGTCTATACATAGGTATGTGCAGATTGTGTGCAATCCTAATGCAGGGGAGACTTTTATTAGTGGAGGTCCATCTATACTCATTATAAAAAGCAGCATGTATATTATTACTATTGCTTACTACCGAATTACCTTTGGTGGGGTCCCCAAAAAAATCTTGCACCAGGGCCCTCTCTTGTGTAGGTCCGCTAATGCAATTTACATATGGAAGGATTGCTGTGAGTAAATACCAGGGGTCCGAAAACATGGTAACTGGCATCTTTCATTGTAGATAAATAGGAATTAGGGGTCATGCCAGTTACTTTTGCATCATTGTAGCACCAATCCAGTGGACAATTGTCAAATTGAGATCTGCAAGGTGCAGCCGCCCTACAGACACTAGATTGACAGATATCTTGATCATTTATATCCAAATAAAGCTGTCAAGACTGTAGGTACATACACTGGGTCATGTATTTCTGAGATAACCAGAATAAAGTTCCTATTCCCTGGTGGAGGAATCTGTGGGTAAACAGGAAATATCACCCAATTATTGACTGGTTAATGCCCACTCAGTGGAACAATGTGATCATCCAATCATAATAGAACTGTCTTAACTTGGAAGCCCATTGGTTCACAACACTGGTAATGAGCCCGCTGAAATTGTAAACATACGAAACATGCGAAAAGTGACTGTAAAATCAAAATAAACCCATTATGATTCAGATAGAACATGTCATTTTAAACAGATTTCCAATTTACTTCTGTTTCTAATGTTCTTTATTCCCTTGGTATCCTTTGTTGAAAAGCATACCTAGGTAAGCTTGGGAGCAGCAATGCACTACTGGGAGCTAGCTACTGATTGGTGACTGCACATATATGCCTCTTGTCATTGTCTAAACAGATGGGATCAGCTAACTCCCAAGTAGTGCATTGCTGCTCCTTCAACAAAGGATACCACAAGAATTTGATTATAGAAGTAAATTGAAAAGTCTTTAAAAGTTTATGCTCTATCTGAATCATTAAATACAAATGTTGGGTTTTATTTCCTATTCATGAACCTAGTGCTCCCAGTATAGCGCTTAGACCCAAGTATTTACATAGGTTCAGTGTGTAATTTGAATATGGAATTAATGCCTCTTTCTCTGTACTATTATTCCAGTGACTCAGCATGATTAAGGCCCCTATAGAGACTGAAGACAAGCAGAACTTATTCCCAAAATGGAATAGGTGAATGATTGTCCCTTTAAGAACTACTAGTCCATAAGTCTGATATGAGACCATGTATGCTAAGAAGTGCATGCTCTTGTGATGAACTATGACAGGATTAATATTTTAAAGGGACTTTATCATGGGGTATAATAATAAAATTATATTCTGGGCTCTTCTTAAAAAACCCTTTACAAAATAGCTTTTTATAAATAATAGGTTTTTGAAGTTTATACTACTACTCTGCGCCAGATGGATGAAGATAGAAGATGCCGTCTGGATGAAGACTTCTGCCCGTCTGGAGGACCACTTCGCCCGGCTTGGATGTAGACTTCTCCCGGCTTCGTTGAGGACTTCGGCCCAGCTTGGATGAAGATGTCTCCCAGTAAATCGATCTTCAGGGGGTTAGTGTTAGGTTTTTTTAAGGGTGAATTGGGTGGGTTTTATTTGTAGGTTAGGGTTTGGGCAGCAAAAGAGCTAACTGCCCTTTTAAGGGCAATGCTCATCCAAATGCCCTTTTCAGGGCAATGGGGAGCTTAGTTTTTTTTTAGATAGTATTTTATTTGGGGGGTTGGTTGTGTGGGTGGTGGGTTTTACTGTTGCGGGGTTGTTTGTACTTTTTTTACAGGTAAAAGAGCTGATTACTTTGGGGCAATGCCTCGCAAAAGGCCCTTTTAAGGGCTATTGGTAGTTTAGTTTAGGATAGGGTTTTTTTATTTTGGGGGGCTTTTTTATTTTAATAGGGCTATTAGATTAGGTGTAATTAGTTTAAATATCTTGTAATTTGTTTATTATTTTCTGTAATTTAGTGTTTGTTTTTGTACGTTAGCTAATTTAATTTAATTTAGGTAATTGTATTTAATTTAGTTAATTTATTTAATTATATTATAGTGTTAGGTGTTATTGTAACTTAGGTTAGATTTTATTTTACAGGTACTTTTGTATTTATTTTAGCTAGGTAGCTAGTAAATAGTTAATAACTATTTAATAACTATTCTACCTAGTTAAAATAAATACAAACTTGCCTGTAAAATAAAAATAAACCCTAAGCTAGATACAATGTAACTATTAGTTATATTGTAGCGAGCTTAGGGTTTATTTTATAGGTAAGTATTTAGTTCTAAATAGGAATAATTTAGTTAAAGTGAAAGTAAATTTGGTACCGTTTGAACCTACTACATTATTCTCTGCATGTACAGTAACAAAATCGCTATTTTTTTATAATAAAAACATTGATTTCTGCCTTTTTTTAATTACATAATAATTGTACCGTTTTCCTGTGGACTCCTCCCATCTTCAACTTCCTTTATTTTTTAGTGTTTACGTATAGAGCGGTCCCACCCACTCTATACGTATCAGAGATGCGCGTTCACAAGGAGCCTTACCATTGTGCATGCACAATTCAACGATTGGAACAGCAATGCGCATGCGATTCTCACTCCAGCCGTATCCAAAGCACAAGCGTCTATCTGTGTTCGCAACATAGTAATGAATGAGTCACAATATTGTATTCATTCATTACTATGCGATTTGACAAAGAAAGAAGCAGCAGCTTCTCAATTAGTGACTGAAATCCGATGACGTTTATGCCCATTCAGTCCAAAATGATGTGCGCATGCGCAAATCGGCCACAAGCATTGTAATAGAAAGTCAACAGAGTAGATGTAACGCATGCGCAGATCCGACAATAGGGCGATGACGTAGTTTCACGGCCGCCTAACGGACATAATTTCAATTGGCAAACACAAAAACGTGATCAGGAAGTAGGAAACAGAGCCAAAAACGGGTTATTATTAACTAAGCCAATATTAGTATTTTATATCAGGTAAAACTTACGGCTAGATTTAGAGTTTTGTCGGTAAGGACCCGCGTAGCTAACGCCGGCTTTTTTCTGGCCGCACCATAACAATAACTCTGGTATTGAGAGTCCACAGAAAGGCTGCGTTAGGCTCCAAAAAAGGAGCGTAGAGCATATTTAACGCAGCTTCAACTCTCGATACCAGAGTTGCATACGGACGCGGCCAGCCTCAAAAACGTGCTTGTGCACGATTCCCCCATAGAAAACAATGGGGCCGTTTGAGCTGAAAAAACACCTAACACCTGCAAAAAAGCCGCGTTCAGCTCCTAACGCAGCCCCATTGTTTGCTATGCGGAAACACTTCCTACGTCTGCACCTAACACTCTAACATGTACCCCGAGTCTAAACACCCCTAACCTTACACTTATTAACCCCTATTCTGCCGCCCCCCGCTATTGCTGACCCCTGCATATTATTATTAACCCCTAATCTGCCGCTCCGTAAACCGCCGCTACTTACATTATCCCTATGTACCCCTAATCTGCTGCCCCTAACACCGCCGACCCCTATATTATATTTATTAACCCCTAATCTGCCCCCCACAACGTCGCCTCCACCTGCCTACACTTATTAACCCCTAATCTGCCGACCGGACCGCACCGCTATTATTATAAAGTTATTAACCCCTAATCCGCCTCACTAACCCTATAATAAATAGTATTAACCCCTAATCTGCCCTCCCTAACATCGCCGACACCTAACTTCAATTATTAACCCCTAATCTGCCGACTGGAGCTCACCGCTATTCTAATAAATGTATTAACCCCTAAAGCTAAGTCTAACCCTAACACTAACACCCCCCTAAGTTAAATATAATTTTAATCTAATGAAATTAATTATCTCTTATTAAATAAATTATTCCTATTTAAAGCTAAATACTTACCTGTAAAATAAATCCTAATATAGCTACAATATAAATTATAATTATATTATAGCTATTTTAGGATTAATATTTATTTTACAGGTAACTTTGTAATTATTTTAACCAGGTACAATAGCTATTAAATAGTTAAGAACTATTTAATAGTTACCTAGTTAAAATAATAACAAAATTACCTGTAAAATAAATCCTAACCTAAGTTACAATTAAACCTAACACTACACTATCATTAAATTAATTAAATAAAATACCTACAATTACCTACAATTAAACCTAACACTACACTATCAATAAATAAATTAAATACAATATCTACAAATAACTACAATGAAATAAACTAACTAAAGTACAAAAAATAAAAAAGAACTAAGTTACAAAAAATAAAAAAATATTTACAAACATAAGGAAAATCTTACAACAATTTTAAACTATAGAGTGTGTGATTGGGAGTGATAGGTGCGCTTTTTATAGCTAAAGGTATACTGAAAATTTGATAGATATATATCAATGAAAGATAAGTGAGCGATATAAGGATGTGAATTACTAGATAAAACTAAATAGTGTTCATTACTATATTGCTATTTTTATAGCACTTTGGTGAAATAATAAAGAAATTATTTAGTCACTGTGAGTGGAAAATATATTTTATAAAAATGCATATAAACAATATACTAGTTATACTAAAAACATCAATTTGAAGGGACGTCTCCCTTGTTATATAAAATTCTCAGATATAAAAACATACATAGATTATTTGACACTTTAATAGTGTTTACATATGCTGCCCCATACACAAATTTATGCAAGTGTCCGTCTCTTTGAACGTATAGGCAAGTAATAGGTGTTTGTATATCCTGCTGTATTCAGGTAGATAATAACAGTGCAGAGGTGCAGTTCAAATTTGCATGAACACTTTATCCGATGTTAATAATAAAGAGTTATTTCTAGATAAGTATTTTCTCCGGGTGAGACAGGTTACTATACAATATTTTCTCAGTACCTGTTATTCTCCAAACCCGTCTGCAGCGTCCGAATCCCCTTCTCACCTGGTAACTGATCAGCGCCGCATGTGTCCTGGCGTCTGACGTCACAGCTTGGTATCTCGGGTAGGATTGGCTGGGATTGTTAAAAGACAGACAAATTCTTTTGAATAATGAGATGAAAACTTTTATGGAATAACGATATTTGTAGAAGGATCCTGCACTTAGTGCTAGATGCACGCAGGATTTTGAAGGTTCCAATAGGAGTGTGATAGACAACCCGGGTTGTTACAGTTTATAAACTGAAATCGTAAGGTATCCAGAAAAAGACAGTCTCTTTGTGTATTTATTTCACACAATTGCAGGGTCAGCAGTCACAAGGTCGACGCGTTTCGCTCAATAGAGCTTTATCAAGATCCTGGTGACTGTTGTATGATTATATTTAAAGGCATCAGTTCTTTCTGATTGGTCTTCCAATAATTGGGCTCATTTAAGGTGGAATGTTTTGTTATCCATCTGGCTTATATGTATCAGTAAATATTTAAGATGGAATTTTTATGGGACAGCATTCTATATGTTAAGTAGTTATAAACTCTACAATACAGAACATAATCAAAGAATTATTATTATTACATAATTCTATTATAGATCGAAGTATTTTGGGTATTAACTATATGGCTTCATTCAAAAAGAAAAGGTGATAGATCCATTTCAGAGTTAAGCCCATTTGGATATAATGTGTTGTATTTATAAATTAATTCTGCTTCTTTAATTAATAATTTTTTCTCTATATCTCCTCCCCTCCAGTTATTTTTTACTTTTTGTATTCCCCAATAGGAAAGATCTTTGGTGTTCCCTTTGTGGACAGATTTGAAGTGTTTATATAGATGTGTGTCTTCAGAGCCTCGTTCTATCTGGCAAAGATGTTCTCTTATTCTGTCTCTTACCATTCTTTTGGTCTCACCAAAATAAAAGAGATCACAAGAGCATTTGAGAATATAGATTATGTTCTTGTCGGTGCATCTTATTATATCCTTGATATTAATTAATTTGTCAAAATTATTTATTTGTAAGTTTTTTAACTTTTTACTATGTGTGCAGGCTTTGCAGGTATAGCATGGGAAAAAACCACTAATGTTTTTTCCTGTCAGATCTTTCTGTCTCTTCACATTTTGTTTTGTTTTTTTTAGTTCACTGGGAGCTAGTATTGATTTTAGGTTTGTTGCTTTTTTTAAAAACAAATTTGGGTTGTTCCACAATAGTTTTCCCCAGAATAGTATCCTCCCTTATAAGGTGCCAATGTTTTCTTATGATGCCTTTAATTATATTATAATCGGCATGATAATTAGTAATAAACGGAATATCAATAACATTTTCATTATCGTTTTCTTTTCTTTTCTCCTTATAAGTTAAGAGGGACTCTCTATCAGTGTTTTTAGCTCTATCAATTGCTTTGTCTGTGGTTAATTTATTATATCCTCTAGCCTGAAATCTCTCTGCTAGGACTACTTTTTAGGTGTTTGGTAACTACCTTTATACCAGTGCACTACTAAACCCTCTACACCCACAACAATTTTAAACTAATTACACCTACTCTAATCCCCCTAATAAAATAACAAAGCCCCCCAAAATAAAAAATGCCCTACCCTATTCTAAATTACTAAAGTTCAAAGCTCTTTTACCTTACCAGCCCTGAACAGGGCCCTTTGCGGGGCATGCCCCAAAGAATTCAGCTCTTTTGCCTGTAAAAAAAACCATACAATACCCCCCCCAACATTACAACCCACCACCCACATACCCCTAATCTAACCCAAACCCCCCTTAAATAAACCTAACACTAAGCCCCTGAAGATCTCCCTACCTTGTCTTCACCTCACCGGGTATCACCGATCCGTCCTGGCTCCGATATCTTCATCCAACCCAAGAGGGGGCTAGACATCCATCATCCGATGGCTGAAGAAGTCCAGAAGAGGGTCCAAAGTCTTCATCCTATCCGGGAAGAAGAGTAGATCCGGACCGGCAACCATCTTCTTCCAGGCGGCATCTTCTATCTTCATCCGATGAGGACCGGCTCCATCCTGAAGACCTCCACCGCGGACCCATCTTCATCCGGCGACGTCCAACTGAAGAATGACGGTTCCTTTAAGGGACGTCATCCAAGATGGCGTCCCTCGAATTCCGATTGGCTGATAGGATTCTATCAACCAATCGGAATTAAGGTAGGAATATTCTGATTGGCTGATGGAATCAGCCAATCAGAATCAAGTTTAATCCGATTGGCTGATCCAATCAGCCAATCAGATTGAGCTCGCATTCTATTGGTTGTTCCGATCAGCCAATAGAATGCGAGCTCAATGAGATTGGCTGATTGGATCAGCCAATCGGATTGATCTTGATTCTGATTGGCTGATTCCATCAGCCAATCAGAGTATTCCTACCTTAATTCCAATTGGCTGATAGAATCCTATCAGCCAATCGGAATTCGAGGGACGCCATCTTGGATGACGTCCCTTAAAGGAACCGTCATTCTTCAGTTGGACGTCGCCGGATGAAGATGGGTCCGCGGTGGAGGTCTTCAGGATGCAGCCGTTCCTCATCGGATGAAGATAGAAGATGCCGCTTGGAAGAAGATGGTTGCCGGTCCGGATCTACTCTTCTTCCCGGATAGGATGAAGACTTTGGACCCTCTTCTGGACTTCTTCAGCCATCGGATGATGGATGTTTAGCCCCCTCTTGGGTTGGATGAAGATATCGGAGCCAGGACGGATCGGTGATACCCGGTGAGGTGAAGACAAGGTAGGAAGATCTTCAGGGGCTTAGTGTTAGGTTTATTTAAGGGGGGTTTGGGTTAGATTAGGGGTATGTGGGTGGTGGGTTGTAATGTTGGGGGGGGTATTGTATGTTTTTTTTTACAGGCAAAAGAGCTGAATTCTTTGGGGCATGCCCCGCAAAGGGCCCTGTTCAGGGCTGGTAAGGTAAAAGAGCTTTGAACTTTAGTAATTTAGAATAGGGTAGGGCATTTTTTATTTTGGGGGGCTTTGTTATTTTATTAGGGGGCTTAGAGTAGGTGTAATTAGTTTAAAATTGTTGTAAGATTTTCCTTATGTTTGTAAATATTTTTTTATTTTTTGTAACTTAGTTCTTTTTTATTTTTTGTACTTTAGTTAGTTTATTTCATTGTAGTTATTTGTAGATATTGTATTTAATTAATGTATTGATAGTGTAGTGTTAGGTTTAATTGTAGGTAATTGTAGGTATTTTATTTAATTAATTTAATTTTTAGATTAGGTGTAATTAGTCTAAAATTCTTGTAATTATTTTTTTATTTTCTGTAATTTAGTGTTTTGGTTTTTTTTGTACTTTAGTTAATTTTATTTAATTGTATTTAATTGTAGGTAATTGTAGTTAATTAATTTAATTTATTTAATTATAGTGTAGTGTTAGGTTTAATTGTAACTTAGGTTAGGATTTATTTTACAGGTAATTTTGTTATTATTTTAACTAGGTAACTATTAAATAGTTATTAACTATTTAATAGCTATTGTACCTGGTTAAATAATTACAAAGTTACCTGTAAAATAAATATTAATCCTAAAATAGCTATAATATAATTATAATTTATATTGTAGCTATATTAGGATTTATTTTACAGGTAAGTATTTAGCTTTAAATAGGAATATTTTATTTAATAAGAGTTAATTAATTTTGTTAGATTTAAATTATATTTAAGTTACGGGGGTGTTAGTGTTAGGGTTAGACTTAGCTTTAGGGGTTAATACATTTATTAGAATAGCGGTGAGCTCCAGTCGGCAGATTAGGGGTTAATGTTTGAAGT
This sequence comes from Bombina bombina, assembly GCF_027579735.1. Lineage (NCBI taxonomy): Eukaryota > Metazoa > Chordata > Amphibia > Anura > Bombinatoridae > Bombina > Bombina bombina. The sequence goes on from NC_069509.1 coordinate 62,141,036, forward strand.
TAGGTGTCGGCGATGTTAGGGAGGGCAGATTAGGGGTTAATACTATTTATTATAGGGTTAGTGAGGCGGATTAGGGGTTAATAACTTTATTATGATAGCGGTGCGGTCCGCTCGGCAGATTAGGGGTTAATAAGTGTAGGCAGGTGGAGGCGACGTTGTGGGGGGCAGATTAGGGGTTAATAAATATAATATAGGGGTCGGCGGTGTTAGGGGCAGCAGATTAGGGGTACATAGCTATAATGTAGGTGGCGGCTCTTTGCGGTCGGCAGATTAGGGGTTAATTATTGTAGGTAGCTGGCTGCAACGTTGTGGGGGGCAGGTTAGGGGTTAATAAATATAATATAGGGGTCGGCGGTGTTAGGGGCAGCAGATTAGGGGTACATAAGGATAACGTAGGTGGCGGTTGGCAGATTAGGGGTTAAAAAATGTAATCGAGTGGCGGCGATGTGGGGGGGACCTCGGTTTAGGGGTACATAGGTAGTTTATGGGTGTTAGTGTACTTTAGAGTACAGTAGTTAAGAGCTTTATGAACCGGCGTTAGCCCAGAAAGCTCTTAACTACTGACTTTTTTCTGCGGCTGGAGTTTTGGCGTTAGAATTCTAACGCTCACTTCTGACACGACTCTAAATACCGGAGTTAGAAAAATCCCATTGAAAAGATAGGATACGCAATTGACGTAAGGGGATCTGCGGTATGGAAAAGTCGCGGCTGAAAAGTGAGCGTTAGACCCTTTTTTGAGTGACTCCAAATACCGGAGGTAGCCTAAAACCAGCGTTAGGAGCCTCTAACGCTGGTTTTCACGGCTAACGCCAAACTCTAAATCTAGGCCTTAGTTTGCACAAAATTAACAAAAAATTGATGAATGAAAGTCATATTGATTTTTAAGCTTACATGTAATTATGGTTAGCAACTTACTTTACTTTCACTTTAATGATAGGAATATTTATTTAGATTTATTTAAATTATATTTAAGTTAGTGGGTGTTAGGTTTAGGGTTAGACTTAGGTTTAGGGGTTAATAACTTTAATATAGTGGCGGCGACGTTGGGGGCAGCAGATTAGGGGTTCATAAGTATAATGTAGGTGGCGGCGGTGTCCGGAGCGGCAGATTAGGGGTTAATAATATAATGTAGGTGTTGGCAATGTCGGGGGCGGCAGATTAGGGGTTAATAAGTGTAAGATTAGGGGTGTTTAGACTCGGGGTTCATGTTAGGGTGTTAGGTGTAACCATAACTTTTATTTCCCCATAGGAATCAATGGGGCTGCGTTAGTGAGTTATACGCTGCTTTTTTGCAGGTGTTAGACTTTTTTTCAGCTGGCTCTCCCCGTTGATTCCTATGGGGAAATCGTGCACGAGCACGTTACACCAGCTCACCGCTGACTTAAGCATTGCTGGTATTGGAGTGAGATTTGGAGATAAATTTTGCTCAACACTCACTTTTTGTCTTTTAACGCCGGGTTTCTGAAAACTCGTAATACCAGCGCTGTATGTAAGTGAGCGGTGAGAGAAAACTGCTCGATAGCACCGCATAGCCTCTAACACACAACTCGTAATCTAGCCGTAAATTTGCAATTTAATCCTTATGCTGCAACATTAGAAGAAATATTCCTATGGTTCAAGTAACTGAATTTATTTTAATATTTTTTTAAATGCAATAGACAAAATTTGGAAATCTACTGTCTATCTATAAAGGTGGTTCAAAAATAATATTACAAACTATTTTATACTATTTCAAAACCCAAATGCATACAAATTGTGTAGGTGTATGGAATTATTTTGGATCATACAATAAATGTCAATGGAAATGAATCTTTAAACTTTATTGATATAATTTAAGATTTTAGGACAGATCTACTGACTACTCATTTTTCATTCTTTAGATATGCATAGTACAAGCAATTCTTTAAACCAATGATTGTAACGGTAAATTTAGCTGTAATGAAATAAAGCTGTGAATAATATTTCAAGAATGAACTGTAAAAGTTAAAGGGAATTATTTAGACAGCCAAATCAAGTTTAAAATGTTCAAGATTGAAAGAAAGAAAAAAAAAAAAAGCTTTTTAGAAATCAGGAGGTGGAAACCTCAACAGGAATTTTACTCTGCTAAAGGCATTTAACGTGTAACCACTTTAAAGGCAGATTAAAATGCAGAATAACTTTTAAAACCCAGTCTTCCTGCTCAGTGCAGGATTCCATTTCTCTTCTGCTTTGCAAAAACTAATGAAATATATTTATGGTTCAAGACACAAAGCATCTTTTCATCTAATTCATAGTTTTCTTACAATGCATTCTTTTAGAATTAATTTTATGATTTTGCTGTCAGTCTTTCACATTACTTAGATTTGATTCCTCATCTTTTATCAGATAATTCCCCAACATAGATAAACCATTATTTTTATCCTTAAGATTAAGCAGCTATGCAGATTATACTGTGTTTGAAAGTTTTCCACTTATGAATAAGATTTATTTTATTGGTCTAAACTCTAAAAAAATCTTACAATTACTCTATTCTTTTATTATAATAAAATAAAAAAAAACCTTGATCCAGATAGCTTTGCCCACAAAAAGGAAAACGCTGATTTTGTGCTTAGCTCTGCAATTTATAGTAAGCAGAGAGATCTCCGTGGGGATCAAATAAATACAAATATAGTGAAATTATTCATTTCTCTAGGGATTTATGGTGATTCGTTTATCGCATCTGCTGATTGAGGGAGAGTTGGAAATTATAGTGGCTGTCAGCATGTTTGATTGTGTTGTACCTAACAGAGGGGACCTGCACAAAATCTGGATTTAAAATGAAGGCATCTAGAGTTTTTATCAACAGCTTATTGAAGATAGAGCTGAGTTATTATAGGATTAATTTGAGTTATAGCTGTAAAAATCAGCATTTATTGTCAGTCCCAGAGGGTCTAACTCAGCTTCCTAAGCTACAGTTCCACTGTACATTTTTCTATCTCCTTAACCCAAACAGCAATTAAACATGCTAGCTACTATATATAGTGTCATGGTGTAAATTTAAAGATATATTCTACTTTTTCTTATTTTAAACTAAAAGGGACATGAGATTCTTTTTTTTCTTCATTATTCAGATAATACTTTCAAAGGACAGTTTACTCAAACATTTTCTCTCCTTTAATTTGTTCCCAATCATCTACTTTACCTGCTGGAGTGTATTAAATTGTTAACAAGTACTTCCTTTATCCTTATATTGGCATTTAAATAGTTGATTTAGCCTGTGGTATCCCAACCTATTTAGAAAGTTTCTGGCCTTAGGTCCAAGCTGTGTAAACACAGCCAGCAGAAGAAATTACACTCTGTGGGAGTTGTCCCTGTCTACCAGTGAGCAATAGATACCCAGGTATCAGTTACACTTCCTGATAGTTTCACCTAACATTTTAACAGCATTATGCCATGTAAAAGTTTAATGATATGTATTATTTTTTTTACCATATGCATTATTTATTCTTCCAACCTTTTCTTGTAATTTACCTTTAAACATGTTTTATGGGGGGTTTTTTTCTTTCACCTTCCATTTATTCAGGCAAAACATTTATTTATTTTTTTACACAGTGAGTTTGGCTCCCCTTGTCTGCCAGTAACATATGGATCAATAATATCTCTTTAGCGGCTAATAACAGAAGTACACAGTAGTGATTTGACCCCTTGACTACCAGGAGCACACATAGAACACTTATTTAACAGCCACTTGACTGACTGTAACACATAAGACAGTGTTTTTAATTTCCTTGGCTTCCGCCATACCCAGCAAAGAACCAAGCGCAGCGAAGGGGGTAAGTCATGCAGCGATGGACAGCATAATTTAAATATATATGTTTATGACTATATACATATATATTTATGTGTTTATATGTGTATATACACATACTAACACATAAATATATATGTATATGAACATATAAGCATATACATATATATTTACAGGGAACGCACAGTCCCCAAAGACCGCAATGTAAAGGCACTTTTCAGTGCCATTTTTTTTCTAACACCCCACACCCACTCAATTTAATTTAACTGCTAATATTTTAATTTAAAAAAAAACCACACTATACTTAATTTTGGAGGCAATTGGGGCAGATTTTGATCTGATCTCTGTGGTAGCAAAAACTAGCCACTTGTAATGGCTGGTTATTTATCGTGCGCCCGTAAACAGACGATTTTGCCCATTTACTGGCGCACAATAAATTTGCCCTCCAATTGTAATGTAGCCCAAAGTCTATAATTTTCCTTATTACATTTCTCCATCTTTGCTAGTTCCATGGGCGTAGCTGAAATTTCTCTGCCAGATTGGACATATTTTGTAAATATTTACCCCCTGCAAAATAAACAAGAGAACAAAAATAATAAAAGGGACATTCTAAAGCCAAAATGTCATACTCTGAATCATTAGAGCATGCAGGTCTTGCAATATTGATCTTGCTTTTTGCTTTACTCCCTAAAATGAGTTAAGCATATAGGAAAAGTCTCACTGTGCTGCCAGTGATCCAATCAGATGCAGCAATTGCACATAGATGCTAATAATCAGGTAATTACTAATTAGCTGGTCTTTAACTAGGGGTTTAAACCCTTTTCTGGGGATAAACACATAATAATTAATTAGAGCAAGTTATTACTGTTTCAACAGCATACACACATATGCTACATGATAATCAGCAAATCAAACACCATGCCTGCTCAAAGCTGGCAGTGGTGCATATTTTGTCAGTGAAGACTTAATTTGTGTCATATAAGCCACCACTGATTCTTTGAAAAGGTGCAGTGTTTGAATACTGGTGGACGGGCACTCACGGCATATGTGTGTATGCTACTAAAAAAACAATACATTTTAATAGAAGCATTTTTGCTAACGGAAGTAAATCGCAAAAAAATGCTTCTATTTAAAATTTGAATCCATCCATGCACATTTCAGTTTTAACCTTTCTATCCCTTTAAATTAAAGTGCCATAAAACATGTTGAGATCTGTGCATATCCTAAAAGGGCTAATTAAGAAAAAATAGTTTGCATAAAAAAATGTTTAAAAATTGCTGGCAAGTACTTTAAAATAATATTAAAAAAATAAGAAAAATTTGTTACATAGCCATGCTGTCTGGAGTAGTCTGATCCACCCTCACTTATCAGTGTTCAGCATCAGAAACACGGGCATCGTATTTCAACTGAGTTCACAGCAGCTTATTTGCTTCTAAGCATGCTCCAGCAGATAATGACTGTTAAAAACTTGTATTCTACCAAAGCAAAGGTGGATATTGATACAGCCATATAAGGAATTGTGTGGTTGGGAGTTAGAGCCGGGTTAATGGCGAGGCACTGCAGTATAAATTTGCAGGTAAAGTAATTAAAGTACATATTATTTTAATTTGTCTCTATCCAAACTTGTTTTATGTCCCTTTAAATTATAAGAGTAATAAAGATATGAAACTATACCTGAGAAAATATCAAGTAATGTGACAGAAAATGAAGTCTAGAAAATATTTATGGTTCATGTTCAGTTTAATTCCAGAGAGTACAGAGGTTATTGATTGTAGATTGTTGCATTCCTGGCTATGAACAATGTAAAGTTTTGAAAGGTGACAGCGCAGGAACTTTTCATTCTCGCAGTTTATTGCCTGACTTTGGCCTCTGGAGAGAGGAGTAAAATCTGGACTAGTTTGATTTTGGAGTCATATATACATTTTTATGAGTCTGCCAATACTAAGCCCTTTGAGTTTCTTATAAAGCAGGAAAGGCAAAACCCAAAAATAACAGGTATTTTGAGCCTGGTTTTTCTTAGTGGTGAAATGAACTGAGACAATATAGGCTTTGGACATATTTACTGCCCAGGAGGGAACAATCTAAAGAAAGTACAGCAATGTTTTTCCTTAAAGAAGTACAGCACATTTTATTGTTTAGAGTAACTCAAAGCTTCAATACTTTTTCATAGATCTGCATTCTATCTTTGTGTTCTAATCTGGCACGTCAGCGCTAGCAGCGCTCTCAAACCTTTTTTCTAAATTAATAATCTTTGTTATTATAGTGTGTTTTACTTTCAACATGTTGACAGTTCCCCTAATTTTATCTGCAAAGTTAATTGATTTATTTGTAACCAATTTATTTTAGATAGCTCAGGGGCTTCTAGTGAGAGTGCTTTTATGTATGTTCAGTTCAGTACTGTTGTACAGAATTTTCTTTGTTAGCTGTTTTTCTAGGAGCAGAATAGCAATGCATTTTGTTCTAATCCTTAAAAGTATTATTATACTCTCTACTACCTCTACTGCATATCGGCTAGATTACAAGTGTTGTGGTACGGCTTTTAACGCTGAAAAAATGGCCATTCCAGCGTAATGTCCAAGAACGCATATTACGTGTCGTGTCGGTATAGCTATAGCGCAAGCATTTTAGCCTGTAACGCAACGTCCATTCTGCACTCAAAAAAATTACGTATTTGTGTGGGATTTTCATAGCGCCGGAATTACAGGTTGTGCGTTCAGGCTAAAAAGCTTGCGTTATGCTCTATACCGACATGAGCAATTTCGCCATCTGAGAGCAGTAGTTATGGATTTTGCGAAACAAAAATGTTCCACAAAACTTTATAACTAAACTGTTACAAAGTACACTAACACCCGTAAACTACCTATTAACCCCTAAACCGCCGCCCTCCTGCATCGCAAACACTATGTAAAACATTATTAACCCCTAATCTGCCGTCCACCCACATTGCGACTATTACATAAACCTAATGACCCCTAATCCGCCGCCCCCAACATCTCCGACACTATAATAAAGCTATTAACCCCTAATACGCTGCTCCCCGACATCGCCACCACTATAATAAAGTTATTAACCCCTAAACCTCCGGCCTTCCACATCGCCGCCAATAAATAAACCTATTTCCTAAACCTCTGGCCTCCCACATCGCCGCCACTAAATAAAACTATTAACTCCTAAACCTCCGGCCTCCCACATCGCCGCCCCTAAATAAACCTATTAACCCCTAAACCTCCGGCCTCCCACATCGCCACCACTAAATAAACCTATTAACCCCGAAACCGCCGGCCCCCCACATCGCAAAACACTAAATTAAACTATTAACCCCTAAACCTAACACCCCCCTAACTTTAAATTAAAATTACAATATAACTATATATAACTATATTTCAATAAATAAAAACTTACCTGTGAAATAAAAATAAACCTAACATTAAACTATAAATTAACCTAATAAAAAATGCTACCAATTAAAAAATCTAAATTACAAATTTAAAAAAAACTAACACTACGAAAAAAAATTAAAAATCTAAAATTACAAAAAATAATAAACACTAAATTACGAAAAATAAAAAACACTAAGCTTACAAAAAATAATAAAGAAAATTATCAAAAATAAAAACAATTACACCTAATCTAATAGCCCTATAAAAATAAAAAAGCCCCCCAAAATAAAAACACCCCCTAGCCTACAATAAACTACCAATAGCCCTTAAAAGGGCCTGTTGTAGGGCATTGCCCTAAGTTAAACAGCTCTTTTACCTGTAAAAAAAAATACAAAGTCCCCCCAACAGTAAAACCCACCACCCAACCAACCCCCCAAAATAAAAAACCTAACTAAAAAAAAAACCTAAGCTACCCATTGCCCCCAAAGGGGCATTTGTATGGGCATTGCCCTTAAAAGGGCATTTAGCTCTTTTCCAAAAGCCCAAAGCCCTAATCTAAAAAAAAAAACACCCAAAAAAAAGAAAAAAAAAAACTAACACTAACCCCGGAATATCTACTCACGGTTTCTGAAGTCCGGTCACCCATCTTCATCCAGGCGGCGAGAAGTCTTCATCCAGGCGGCGACCCCTTCATCCATCTCTGGGACATGTTCTATCTTCATCCGGCAGTGCGGAGCAGAGCCATCTTGGAAGCCATCCTGCACGGAGCGTCCTCTTCATACGGTCACCGCCATACACTGAAGTTGAATGCAAGGTAGCTGTTTCAAAATGGCGTACCTTGCATTCCTATTGGCTGATTTAATTAATCAAATTCAAGTCAGCCAATAGGATGAGAGCTTAAAGGGGTTAATAACTTTATTATAGTGGCAGTGATGTCGGGGAGTGGCGGATTAGGGGTTAAAAGCTTTTATTAGTGTTGGCAATGTCTGGGAGCAGCAGAATAGGGGTTAATAACTTTATTATAGTGTCGGCGATGTCGGGTAGTTGCGGAATAGGGGTTAATAACTTTTATTAGTGTCAGTGATGTTGGTAGCGGCAGATTAGGGGTTAATAACTTTATTAAGATGTCGGCGATGTCGGGCGGCAGATTAGGGGTGTTTAGACTTGGGGTTTATGCTAGGGTGTTAGGTTTAAACGTAACAGTTTTTTCCCCATAGACATCAATGGGGTTGCGTTACAGAGATTTTTCATTCCGCACTTCAGGTGTTAGAGAAAAACCTAACACTCTCTCCCCATTGATGTCTATGGGAGAAAGCGTGCACAAGCACATCAAAGCAGCCCTTGGATTTGGTGCGGTATAGAGATTAACGCCACCATATCGCACGCACAAGGAGGCTTTTCAGTAACTCGTAATGGCAGCGATATGGAGAGTGAAATAACGCATTTTTTTGCGTTAGTTTCGCACCCTGTTTAGCGCAAAACTCATAATCTAGGTGTATGAGAGTATTCACAGTTCAATGTGTAACATGATGACACATTTTCAAAGCTACAGTTCAGAACTGAGCTGAGACGTGAGTGTTCTTACTATACACAGGCCCAGTAAGCTCCTATAACCTTATGGGGTATAGAAATTGATCATTTATGGTGCACAGTAGAAAAAACCTATAATGTGCCTTAATAAACTACACTGCACATGCAAACAAGTCTGTGACATATATATATATCTATAATAAAAAATTTAAAGTGTATTATTTTTCTTAATGTAAAAAAAGTTTCCCCACCTCTGGTAGTGGGCTGAATAGGGGCATTCCATGGCTGTTGCTAAAATTCCTCCACCAGGCCTGGCGTATTCGCTAAACATTTCCCCACTGCAGTCTCGCTGTTTTTTCCCAACAACTAAAAGGTGGTGAGATTGTGTGAAAATACTCAAAACACTTACTACCCTGAATGAAAAAAAAACATGCATATGAAATTAGGGGTGATTGTAACATACTATACGCTGAAAGCAGAGTAATCTGTCTTGTACAAGCTGCAGGATTAAAGTGCCCCGTCCCTTCTCCCTGCTAACGTCCCTCTCCCAAGCAAAAAAAAGCCTTTTCAGCCAGCTTCAATATTTTCTATGGCAGACATCTTGCCATTCGCAGGGACAGCCCTTTATAAGAGATTTCCATGAGGACAGTCCCTCTGAGTGTTGATGTGGTTTTTCACGTCTGACCCAAAAAAAAAATCATAATTTGAGTCTTTGTTCTGCCTCTTTCTGGGTCAGTAAAAACTAGTGCAAAGGCCCACATGGGGACCATAGGCCATCAGTTGGCCACCTAGGGTTACCCCCTGTCTGGGAAAATTACACGGATAGTTCGGGTTTCCATTTGTGTGTCAGGCTGGTTTGATGGGGAAAAAAAAGGTGGCATTGTGCATTTGTAACATACTGAACATGACTCCAGTTATTTATCTCTTGCGTATTTGTCTTTGTGTCTGTGTGTGTGAGAAGGAGAGTGTGTGTGAGAGAGAATGTGTCTGTGTGTGTGAGAGTGTTTGTGTGTCATTGTGTTTGTTATTGTCTTTCTGTGTGTGAGTCTGTGTGTTAAAGAGTGAGTGTATTTGTGTGTGTGTGAGAAAGAGAGTGTGAGAGAGAATGTGTGTGTGAGAGATAGAGAGTATGTGTGAGTGTGAAGATCTATGTGTTTGTGTTTATGTGCTATTATACAAAAGGTTCCATTTATGAAGCAGCAAATTGAAGTTAAGAAGCTGCGGTTATAAAATGATTGGGATGATTGACAGCCCCTTCTAGCGGGTGATTGGCTGCCAGTGAGCAGGGGGCGGCATTGCACAACCATTTCACTAGAAATGCTTGTGCAATGATGAATGCCGACAGGGTATTCAGCATTTAGTGATGTCGAGCAGACATGATTCACTATTGCGAATCATATCCGCTCGATATATAGTAAATCTACCCCATAGGGGCCTATTTATTAAAGTGCGAACGGACATGATACGATGTAGCATATCATGTCCGCCCCACATCGATAAATGCCGACAGCATACACTGTCAGCATTTATCATTGCACAAGTATTTCTTGTGAACTGCTTGTGTAATGCCGCCCCCTGCAGATTCGCAGCCAATCAGCCGCTAGAAGGGGGTGTCAATCTGCTCGACCGTATAGGATCGGGCAGATTAAAGACCGCAGCCTCAGAGGCAGTGGACCAGTTAAGGAGCAGCAGTCTTTAGACCGCTGCTTCATAACTGCGGTTTCCGGCAAGCCTGAAGGCTCCATTCAGAGCTTGATCATTCGGCCCCATAGAGTTTACTTTGCAATTTTTTTTTTGCTGTGCTGTGCACATCGCAAGAGTGTTCGGGATTGGCCTGAAATAAAGATGGCAATCCTATGGCCACCCTATATTGCAGTATAATAGAAAATAGCATATTAATGATCGTTTACATTCTAGAAGTGATAGAAAGATTTTGTGACAGTCAGAAGACGTTGGCTATTTGTAAAATCTTACAATCTAGAGAAGGTGAAGCTAGTAAATAAATAAATAAAACATTTGTCAGGAACCATAACACACAAGTGTCCTATATTTGAACAAGTATTTATCTTCTTTAACTTAACAAATGCTAGATAGAATGATGCATTTAAAGAAAAGATTAGTCTAAGAATAACATGTAGATGTATTTTTTTAAAGTTCCATTAGCTGTTTAAAAAGTGACAAAATAAGTGTAAAGTTTTAGTGTCTATAAAACAATGGGAGCTGCCATGTTGTAACTTAGGTTAACTTCTCTGCTGTGACCAATTAGGGACAGTTATAAATAGGTCACTATAGTGTGCAGCCAATAGCTGTGAGGAATATAACAGCGTTCTGTACTTCCATTTCTAAAATAAACTAAAATGCTCACAGTTTCAGTATGGAATTACAGGAAAAGTGAATAAAATAAATTATGAAAGTAAATTGCAGAGTTGTTTTATATATACAATTTATCATTTTATATTACCACCTCAATGTTTTTAATGTCCCTTTAAGCACGTAGTGAGCATTCTTCCAACCATTTGATTAATTTCAGTGATTTGTTTAATGGATATATTTTAATCTTTAATTTTGAAATATTACTTTCAGTGATTATTTTTTATTAAATTAAGCATTGTTTTGTGAGCCTGTTTTGATGCAGTTTGTAAAAGAAATTTGATTTGAGCCATAGACATATGCCACAGACATTTTATACGCAATTCAAACATTCTGGAATAATTAAATTAACTGTTTGGAATGTACTAAGCTGGTATTTCCATATTTAGCATATGTTTAAGGGAAGTAATTTAGAAAAAAAGCTAAATAATAGCTCAAAACCATATCCTGCTACCAAAATGCAAATCCTGAAACCTTAATTATTCATGCTTTATTTGCTGTGCAATTATTGGTTATATGTAACAAAATCTTCATAAATCTGATATTTACATGCTTAATTATTGATTGCTGAAATTTTAGGTATAACTTCTATTTTAACCCTTTCGTGACAGGGTTAAAGTGTCTACATCGGAACACCTGTTCCGATGTAGACAAATTGAAACTACGCGATCGTGCATACGATCGCGAGATTTCAATTATTGGATCGCATCTGGGGGGCGTCCCTACAACCCTAGGAACGCCCTCCAGACCGCGATCAAGTCCTTGAAGCGCAGAAGGCTTCAGGACAGCCGTTTGATATGACGTTCTATTCCGTCATAACGGCTTTAAAGCCCAGTGTAAATATGACGGAATAGAACGGCATAACGGCGTTAAAAGGTTAAATATAAAGGTCTGATTTCATGGAACCTTAACAAGACCAGTAAGGTGTAAGTTACATTAAAGTGATGGTAAATTCTAGTAAATTAGGATTCATCACTAAAACAAAAAGGCGTCCTTCATTCATCAGTTAAAAAAAAAACCCTGATGAATAGGTATCTTTATTTCCCTGTGGCTTCAACACTAACCTAATTGCCCCCGGCCACCCAAGGCACAGCACAGTTTTTTTCAATGAGGTGACGTTTCCACCTCTTAGCCAATAGCCGTGCTAGCCAATCGGCATTATGCTGTAAACTGATGAATAAAGGTTGCCTTTATTTTTAGTTATAGTAAATTCTAGAGTTTTAAAGAAATGGCTGAAATAAGGGGGCAGTCTGCAGCAGTTTAGATACAAGGTAATCACAGAGGTAAAAAGTGTATTAATATAACAGTTTTGGTTATGCAAAACGGGGGAAGGGATAATAAAGGGATTTATATAGTAAAAATGCTGGAGTAGACTGTCCCTTTAAGTTTATGTTTTAAACATGATTTGAGGGGGTTCTGTGTGGAGTGATATATAAATTGATGCACATTCTCCATGTACATTTTTTAATACAGGAGTGCAGTGGGCATATATAGTAGATCCGCACACACTGCACTCACTTTTCTCTCTACCAGGACAGTGGGACGAAGGATGCAACAGTCGCAACTCCACATTCCAGTGGCCAATGATTGGAGCATACACATATATGCTTGCTTCTCATTTGCTCACCAGCAGTATCCTCTGCTTAAGCAGCATAGGAGTACAATTTTATCTATGTATTTATTTAAACTGCTGAATAAAACACATAGTAAAAGAAAGGGATACAATAGATCACCCCTTTATTTCATATATGGCTTCTGATAGGCTGTAGCACAGAAGATAATGTAAAAGATACAAATACCTCCCACCATGTGTGGCTGGATATCAGGGTCTCAGGAGGTTGATAAGAGCTGTCACCATTTATTGGGTGGAGCTGCGTTTGGAGGGGTGGAACATGGGTGGTTAGTGGGCGTGGCTGAGGGTGTGACTGGTTAGTCTGTGGGTGTGCTAGGGTAGTTTGTAGGCGTGTCTGGGTGTTTAATGGGTGGGGCTAAGAGAAATTCTGCAAATAGGGACTTATGACTTTCTAAGAGGGACAGTGGGACGTAGCTCAGAATCAGGGACTGTCCCTCTCAAATAGGCACAGTTGGGAGGTCTGCATACATCTCAAGGTGTTGCAAAGCTAAATTATAGGAGCAGTGAGCCAAAAAATAAGTAACTTTATTGTTCATAAAAAGGTAGCTTGGAATTTTGCACTGCATCAAGAATTTCCTGGAAAACGGATGGCTTAAACTTTAGTTGAGTATAGATGCCATTGTAAAGTGCTGTCAAGAATTTAAAGGGATATAAAGGGATATAAAAACCAATTTGTCTTTCATGATTTATTTAGAGCATGCAATTTTAAATAACTTTCTAATTTACTTCTATCATCAATTTTTTCCTTCTCTTTGTATCTTTTGTTGAAAAGCAGGGACATAAACTTAGAAGCCAGCCCGTGTCTGGAGCACTATATGACAGCAGTTTTGTAAGAGTACTAGATGGCAGCACTATTTCCTGCCATGTAATTCTCCAGACCCCTACCTTGGTATCTCTTCAACATAGAATATCACGGGAACAAAGCAAATTTGATAGAGCAATTTTTAAAATATTTCCAAATTACTTCTGTTTGAATCACAAAATATTTTTTTTAAGGTTTCATATCCCTTTAATGCTAAAGAATATTTGCAGAACCTTGTTAGAAACCATCCAAAAAAACATTAATATCCAGGCCTATTCTCCAAGTGATATTTTGGCAAGAGCAGATTTGGAATTGCATTTATAGCCGTTCAGTGAAGAATAAAATTTAAGTTTTGCTCCAGCAAAAAAAAAGCAAAAAGGCTTCCAGGCTACCTGGCTCAAACCAACTTCAGGATCACTGCTTTAATTAGGTGGTTGGGGCAAAGGAGACATGTTATGAAAAATGATTTAACTCAACCTCTTGCTGCTAATTGAAGTCAATGGTAGTCTTTTTTTGAATTCCAGACGGATCATTTCCTAATTACTGGAGGATATTAACATATGCATCATGCACATAAAGGCAATTAAATCTGAACCTCCATAGTGTGCGTGACAGATTTTACATTTGGCTGACAACCTCGAAGTTGGAAAAATAAATAAATAAAAAACAAAAAACAAGAAAAACCCTCCAATTTAAAAATGCCATGGAAAAATCATGCTGTGCAGTAAAAATGGCTCTATAGAAAGCCAGAGGTAATTAAAACTTTTTAAAAGGCATTTCCTTTTGCCATTTTAAAGGAAACTTGGCCGTGCTTCCCATCTAAGACACATTGGTAGTCATTTTGTCTGTATGAAAGGGATGTAGAGCAAAAGATATGTAACAGATGCATTTTCCCACCTCCTAGGGTGAGGACAGTAATCTGGCAGGCTATACCGTCTCTGAGAGGCAACATTAGGAGCCAAGGAACCCACATGGCAAGCCACAAGAAGATACTATGCGGGTAATGGTTTGTCAGTAGTATTGACTTGGCACTCACAATACCTTGGATGACCTGCTTGAGGTTAATTTTCTCATTATCGCTCCTTTTTGCACAGTGTGGAACCTTTCTACTGCAGAGCAAGAATCACTTAACGTAGAAGTTCAATGGAAAATGAAATAGTATCTTTAAAACCTACATCTTGTTATATAATATACCATTAATATTTTACAGGGATTCATTAAGGAAATAGAAGAATCTAAAATGTGATTTAAAAAACTATAATGGAGATTTTATATAATTTATATAAAATGGTATTGTATTTATTCTTTTAGGTTAAAGGGACTCTAAACTGTTTTTAAGTTTAAGGGACAGTTAATGCCTCTTGCTTTTATGTTAAAATAGCACTTATCCCACAATTCCTCACTCTCTAGAGAAGCATAAAAGAACATTTTGTATTAAAGCTTTTCTACAAAATGATGCAAATTGCATCATTCTGATGAAACCTAGTTTACAGAATTTGCTTTTTGACATCTCCAGGGAGTGTAGAACAAACACAATATTTACACAAAAGCTTATTTAATGGTGCATTGCTCAGTGAATACAAGTACATCTATGAGTGTTCTAAGAATTTGTCCAGTGTCCAGCCATTGCTTTATATACACCCCCATATATGCTAACTTCAATTTGGCACCGACGGCCTAACGGGTTTTTTGTTTTTTCAATCTCTTCAAGCCAGGAGTACAGCCAATCAGAAGACAAATCATCTGATCCCATACTAGGTGTTTTCAGTCACTGTCTACTCTGGCATAATAGGTCTGTGGTGGTAATTGGTACCAGAATATTAAAACAAAAAGGGTTGTCCACTTTTTAAAGTTATTTTATTAGAAGACAAATAATATAGGCATGAAAAAATAACAAATTGCCTACAAGCTACAAAAGTATTAAACAAATTTCAAGAAAATACCAAAAGAAAAGAATGCGTATGGTAACTGTGGACCCCCATTGTATAATGTACTTAATTTACTTAAGGTGTGTCCTACCATACACCAATAAAAGGCTACATGGGAGTGTCCTTCTTAGACAAAGACTGGACCAAAACCTATTCTTTAGATTTTACATATGTTTGTATAATACTCAATGTTTTGCACAGTATAGTTTAAGAATTTACTGTGAATATTCTAAGGATAAATTCTCTGGTTTTATGACACCACAAGGTCTAGAACTAGCAGTGAAAGGAAGACATTTGGAAAAGAGGCAGTGGAATTGTATACTGTTAGCGACCCTTTTATGTGAACGTACATATTCAACTGCTCTCCATCCATACCTAACCAGACTGTCTCATCACCCACGATATCCCCTGCTCGCCCATTTAACACCTGCAGCTCTGCCTCCAAAAAACCCTCACTTCACCCACGGACCTTGGTGTGCATAGCAGCAGGGGATACTGTTTCTGTTTGTTTATACGGCTCCTTTAAAGAGATTGGAAAAAACACTTGGGTGCTGGGCGGCTAGTTGTAAAGAAAGTGTACAGGTGCTGTAAATGAGGATGGACATTAGAGCAGTTCTGAGGACATGCACTACACAAGATACCATTAATTTAAAAATACAGTTCAGCATCCATTTAACAAAGTGCTGACATATGGGCTAACGCATTTATTTGTCACCAGTTTTATGGGTAGAAAACAAATATTAAAATATTGATGACATGAAAAAATACAAAAGTATTGGAGAATATAATTCTGGAATGTTAAGAAAATAGGATGAAGTGAAGAATAGGTTAAAGCAAAGATACGGAAGAGAGAGAGAATATTTTTTACAGAAAGGTCTATAGGTAAGATCAAGAACACATATTACTAAAGTTCAGAAATGCTATTGTTTGTACCTTCTGGCAGTGTCAAGTCTGTAATATGTATACAGCAGGTAAAGTCAAAGGGACATACAACTTGTGATCTTAATTGGCTTACTCTGTACAAGTCTTATGGTTAAGGAGGTGGATTTAGCTTTTGTCCGGCCCTGGGCTCTGGCAAATCCACTGCCCATGAACTCTGCACCCAACAATTTAAATTCATATTTGTCTGATATATTTCTTACAAGCAGAATCCAGGCATGTACGGAGGGGGCACGTAGCCCCACTAGACCATGGTCTCGACATATTTATTAAAAATGTAGTAACCAGAAGCTTTTGGCCACCACTATAAGATATGTTATCTTTCTATCTATCTATCTATCTATCTATCTATATATCTATCTATCCACATCATAATATAAAACAGGAAATATATATTAGAGTTTATTTATAGACAAATATGCATACACACACACACAAATATGCATACACACACACTTTTATATATATATATATATATATATATATATATATATATATATATATATATATATATATATATATATATATAGTAGCTCTGTAGATGGAGGGCACTCACAGGACTTATAGAAAATGTAATCTTTATTTACAACATGAGTTTCACATCAAAGAATGTCGATGTTTCGGCCCATCTAGAGGCCTTCTTCAAGACAATTCATAATCTTCGTACGTGCAAGCAGCACATCACAACGGGCTCCCAGCAAAATATTGATGACGTAAATAATCTCTGAATCTTTTTCTGGGAGCCCGTTGTGATGTGCTGCTTGCACGTACGAAGATTATGAATTGTCTTGAAGGAGGCCTCTAGATGGGCTGAAACTCGACATTCTTTGATGTGAAACTGATGTTGTAAATAAAGATTACATTTTCTATAAGTCCTGTGAGTGCCCTCCATCTACAGAACTACTTTATACTTTAATTTGAGGATTGCACCCAGGCTTTGGCTACACATGTGTGGAAGGAGTGCTAGGCTACCGGCTACATATTATATATATATACTGTACATACACACACACACACACACACATATATATATATATATATATATATATATATATATATATATACATATATAATAGCCTAATAAAAGTTAGATTTGACAGCTGCGAGGCCTAGAAAGGATCCATCTTCACCAAGCTAAATTTTAGATATGGCTGGTGGGGGCTGGAGGAGGGAGAGTGGGGACACCCATGGGTGTCTTGGGACTCTAATCCAGAGAGCCAAGGCCTAAATTTAAGGCGCCAGTAGCTCCCTGGTGCTTGGGTTTGTCGGGCCCTGAACTAGACCAAATGTTTAAAGATGTGTATGAATGTATTTATATGTCTATATATGTGTTCATATGTATTTATAAATATTTATATATATATATATATATATATATATGTATTTACAGACATACAGTATACACATATAAACACATAAATACATATGTTTACATATATGAAATATATATAAGTGCATTGGAGCCATTTGCAGTTAAGTAGATAAAAACATGTAAAAGCATATTCATGAAAAATTAATATTTAATAAAAGTGTTAATATATATTTACTGTAAATATTTCCCATTCCAGTGTTCTGCACATAGCAGACTATGTTCTATGTATTTATAAATAGATATTATATATATATATATATATATATATATATATATATATATATATATATATATACTGTATATAGGTATAAATATATATTTCAGCTAAATACCATCCGATATATGTAGAAATATGTATTTATGAATAAATAGAACATATTCTTCTATGGGAAGAACATTGGGATGTAAAATTTTCATATTTTCATGTCGGGTTAGTGTACATGAGAATATGCGATTGCGTTTGCGCACGAGTAGATTTCCCACCCACATTTACTTTTTACTTTCAACTTGTATAATACAAGCTCAACCCGACGAGCGCAAAAAGCTTACTTCTAGAACAGTTAACACTCGAGCAGGAGCTTTAAATAGCGCTCCACTTGTAATCTGGCCCAATATGTTTTATGTTGTTTTCTAATGTTCTCATTTGTAGACATCTAGACAAATAAAGTTCTATTAATGAAAAAAAAAAGCTATGAGGCTTTTTTTTATTGGAGATCATAATGCAAATGCAATTCATATCTACGTTTTTAGTAATCTTGCTTTTGGAAATTATTGCGGAAAGGAAAAAAACGAGTTTGTCTTTTTACAATTGATCATTTGCTTCATCCAACCATTAAAAATCATTTGAATTGTGTCTCTGTTGAGCCAGTAATTGGAAATTGTGATGTGAAATCAATGTTTTGTTTTGTTTTTGTAATAGGATAAAACCATGGCTTTGGAAAAATCTATTAATGTGCACTTTTTAAAACAAAATAAATAAATTGGATACATGTTTAATAATTAATTAATCAGTCAGAATTTCTACATAGGTTAACTGTAAGTCCATATAAATGGATATAAGTGGATCTGAAGTGTTTAATATTAATTTAAATCTCTTTTTTGTACTTTTTAAAGAACATACAGTCTTTTTCCACTTGAAGTCTTGCAAAGAAGTTCTCATTGTTTCTGTTGACCACACAGCAAATATATTAATCAGATGTACATTATTTTTGTGAGACAAGAAATGGATATATACCAAGAAAATAGTTGTGATTTTACCTCCTTGCAGCTTGTAATACAGACAAAGAAGTGAATTTAAAGGGACAGTCTACACCAGAATTTTTATTGTTTAAAAAGATAGATAATCCCTTTATTACCCATTCCCCAGTTTTGCATAACCAACACATTTATATTAATAAACTTTTTAACCTCTGTGATTACCTTGTATCTAAGCCTCAGGGCCGGCGTTTTGTATTAGGCAGTATAGGCTGCTGCCTTAGGGCGCACCAGCAGGGGGCGCTGAGAGCAATGCTGATTATTCTGATTATTGCCGACACTGCTGCCATTAAAAAAAAAAAATTAAAAGTATTTTTTTTATTTTATTTGATATCTGTCACTCACTCTGTGTGCCGAATCCAGCACTCCCCCCCCCCCCTCCCGATGTGGTGTCAGTGAATTCTGTTACGTATGTTAGTTACTTATGTTTTACTTATGTGCACTGAGCACTACAGTCAGTACACACACTGTCTGTTGATGAGTTGACCCGACCGCGACGGCCGGCCGTCAGACTCTCAGAGCAGAGGCGCTCAGTGGTGGATCATGATTGGAGGAGGTAGGAGGACTGGTGGTGAACCGCGAATGATGACAAGCCAAGCCCGAGGGAGGCGGACGCGGAGGCGGAGTTTACTTGTCTTGCGCGCAGCACACAGCCATCAGCCACAAGCAGCCTACTTGATGACGTCACTTACTCTGAGTGACTGTGAGAGGGAACGGACGCCGGTCTCCACGTGACAAAGGCAGCCTGAGCCAGCCAGCCACCATCTCTGAGCCTCAAGTGGCGACGTGACTCGTGAGGAGGTCTCAGGTTAGGTGGGTCCATCCCGGTCGAGGTGAAGTTGCAGTCCCAGAAAGCAGCCAGGCCAGGACCACCAGTTACTGCTTACGGTAGGATTTTCTGAAAAATCATGGTGACTGTCATGTCAACTCATCATGGCGTGAGCCTTGATGGCTTAAAGCCGCTTAATTATAATTTAATTGCGGTAAAGGTCAGGAATGCATATGATAGAGGCTGTGCACTCAGGGTGGGAGGAGGGGGTAGTTCTTAAATCTGGCTATATTGATGTATATGACCAAGCACTGGCATGCTAACAGGCAGCACCATTGACAAATGCAGGGAGGGAGGCTGAGATAGACTGTCTGTAACAGAGAAGGCACCCCAGACCTACAGGACCTCCGGAGTCATACTATGATAATCTGTGGGAAATAAAGGGCAGGAGATAGTGTAATGTGTAAACGGAGGATAGCAGAAAGGCAAAGCTAAAATAATGTAGTGTTAGCAGGGACACAGAACAGGTGATCATTTTTTCCTAACACTACATTTTATTAACTTTGCCTTTCTGCTTTTTACACTATCTTCCCCTCCCCTTTATTTCCACAGATAGTATGACTCCTGAGGTCCTGTAGGTCTGGGGTGCCTTTTCTGTTACAGTCTGTCTCAGCCTCCCTCCCTGCAATTGTCAGTGGTGCTGCCTGTCATTGTATAACAGGTGTCAGAGTGCACAGCACCACAATGCATAAACCCCTTTAGCAATGCCAGTGCTTGGTCATAGCCATCAACTGAATAAAGCCAGATACAAAAACTACCCCCTCCTCCCACCCTGAGTGCACACCAAGTTCAACTAGTCACTTACTGTGTACTCAGTTGTGTACTACCTGACTGCTGCAGGGGCTGGATCCAATCTCTGCACTTTGAGCGTCAGTCAGTGCAGCTGAGCAGTGGCACAGTAAATGACACTATACTTCCTAAAAACTAGACAGAAAGGGCCACAACCAGCCCCTTGCTAGCAGTAGGCAATGTGGGAGTTGCAAGGCCCTGGCATAGTCCACTAAGTATTTGCTCAGTTTGCCTGATGGTCAGTCAAGGGTGCTTGTAACTCTTTGTAAGGCTGTGAGAATTTGCACAGGGCTGTAAGTCACTGTATGCTTAAGATTGAATCCTACATAATCTTATTTCCTTTTTCTTAACATTCTGTTCTAAACAATCACACACACAGTCCACCTGAATCACTTTATGAGGCTTTGAGTATCTGCACAGGGCCCCAGTTTGGGAGCTCTGTCCTGCTATCCATCATTTGCCTATTTATGTTCGTGGACCACTTAAAAATAGAAATGACAAACCCTGCCCCTAAACCATCATGTCAAGCCTATGGACACCCCTGACTTCACTGCAGGCCCTTTCCCCCTGGTTCCTTTTAGAGGGAAAAAATGGTTGAAAAGTGTATGTGCATCTCTTTCATATTTTTCCTTTTATCCCCATTCTCTCTGTAGCTCAGTCACTCTTTACCCCTTCTGTACCTATACTAACAACCAAATCCTCTAGGATGTACTTGTAGGAAATATGCAATGGGAAGCATATTTGAGATAGCAAGCACACAGAACAGGTGAGAATGATTTCCTATCTCAAAAATGCTTTCCATTGCATATTTCCTACAAGTACCTCCTAGAGGGTTTGATTGTTAGTTATATATAGTTATGCAGCGCAACTATTGTCTGATGTGTTATGCAGCACAACCATTGTTTGATGTGTTATGCAGCACAACCATTGTCTGATGTGTTATGCAGCACAACCATTGTCTGATGTGTTATGCAGCACAACCATTGTCTGATGTGTTATGCAGCACAACCATTGTGTGATGCGTTATGCAGCACAACCATTGTCTGATGCGTTATGCAGCACAACTACTGTCTGATTTGCTATGCAACACAACCACTGTCTGATTTGCTATGCAGCACAACCACTGTTTGATTTGCTTTGCAGAACAACCACTGTTTGATTTGTTATGCAGCACAACCACTGTCTGGTGTGTAATGCAGCACAACCACTGTCTGATTTGTCATGCAGTGCAACCACTGTTTGATTTGCTTTGTAGTGCTACCACTGTTTGATTTGCTATGCTGCACTGCCATTGTTTGATTTGCAATGCTGTGTTACCACTGTTTAATTTGCATTTAGCTACCAATCAGCCAGTGCTGCTCCTAAGCTTACATTCCTGCTTTTCAAATACAGATACCAAGAAAATGAAGAAAAATTGATAATAGGAGTTAATTAGAAAGTTGCTTAAAATGTCATGTTCTAGCTGAATCATGATAGAAAAAATGGGTTTCATTTCCTTTTAACTAGCAATGGGATGTTATGTAATGGGGGGGGGGGGGGCGCAAAATGTATCCTCGCCTGTGTGGCCAAAAATCCTAGCACCGGCCCTGCTAAGCCTCTGCAGACTGCCCCCTTATTTCAATTCTTTTGACAGACTTGCATTTTAGCCAATCAGTGTTGACTGATTTTTTAACCTCTGTGATTACCTTGTATCTAAGCCTCTGCAGACTGCCCCCCTATTTCAGTTCTTTTGACAGACTTGCATTGTAGCCAATCAGTGCTGACTCCTAGGTAACTCCCTGGACATGAGCACAAAGTTATCTATATGGCACACATGAACTAATGCCCTCTATTTGTAAAAACATGTAAAAAAATTAGCATATTAGCCTACCTAGGTTTAGCTTTCAACTAAGAATACCAAGAGAACAAAGCAAAATTGACTCTAAAAGTAAATTGGAAAGCTGTTTAAAATTACATGCCCTATCTGAAGTTATTTTTTGACTAGACTGTCCCTTTAAAGTGATGGTCAAGTATGACTAACTACATTGTGCGATCCTAATAGAACTACAAAAATAATGTGACTTTCATTCATCATTTCGCAATATTCATTATACTTTGTGAAATATCTTATATTATTTTCCTACCTTACTAATATCCATCCTCCTCCCGTCGATCGTCTGCCATTGTTTTTTCAGCGGTCACGTGTTTGTATTCTCCAATGACAGTACAGGCCACTCGGGGAATCAGCTCTAAGTCAATACACGCTTATTCAATTCTGCGCATGCCCTAGCTCTGGAATCGCATCCTAACCTCTGTCAATGTATTGAATACAGATTTCTAACACATGCGTGTACAGCGTAACGAAGGCTGTAATGCCAGGGCAGTGACGTGGGGAGGGGCGGGTAGATCTGTCGCCGGGAGGAAGCAAATTCAAGGAAGTTAGTCATGGGGAGGAGCAATGATCGTAACGAGTAAGCACATAAAATAAGTATATATATATTTTGAAATAACATTAGGTACAGTTAATATATGCGATTTTGATTAAAAATACATGTGGATTCCAATTGTAATGAGCAATAGTGTAAAATGGACCATCACTTTAAGCCCATTTTTGACAGCCAATAACAAACACAATGTAATGATATTTTCACATTGGTTATTGGTAACATTTATAGATTTGAAACAAATTACAGGAATAGGGGACAAAATGAAAGAAATTAAAGAAGAAAAAATATATTGCAAACTTATTGTCTATTACAGTTTCAAAGTGTTTCATATCCTTTTGAAGAGAATGAAGAGAATACAAACTAAAGTTAATGTTTTAATCACCTTATATTTGTATGTGCTATTTTCATTATACAAATGTTCCTGACAGACATTATTATAAACTGATGAAGTGTTTCCTTGACATAGAAAGGTTTAATGTCATATTGTACTACAGGTTGTGTGTATTTAATTCCTTTAGGGGATGCTTAACATTCACAGACAGAATTCTGTTAAGGTCGCACAGTATTAGCTGTAATGTTAATTAAAGGTTCCAAAATACCCTGAAAAAAAATAAGTGAAATGCTCTGTAGATGTTTAGTGGGCATTGCAGATCAGATACAAATGGACATTATCAATAATTAACCAAGGTAATTTAGAGAAGAGTAAGACAGACTTATAATGAAAATTAGACTTGGAAAGGTTACGAGAAACTATTTTTTCATGATGTTGTATACAGCCAGGAAAATAATTAGAGATTTTTGTATGCGTTAGAGGTATTCTTCTTAATCCAAAGGGGTTAAAGGGACATCAAAGTGTCTGGTTTTTACAACATTGTACTACAAACATTCTTCCTTTTTTGCCTAAAAAGGCCTAGATTACAAGTGGAGCTCTGCACTCAGGGTAAATCAGTAGCGCTTGTTTGTTTGTGCTGGTATTACAACTTGAAAGTAGAAAGTTACCGCTCCAGCGATTGACTCAGACGCACTAACATCTGGAGGTTGGATAACATGACAGCTTTAAATTCCTTTGCCCATGGACTTCTATGGGGTGCGTTTTAAAAACCTTTTCTTTTTTTCGCTCGAGTGCTATCTCGTAGGTGCACTGGGCCAACTGCACTAAAGCCGAAGGTGCGTTAGGAATACTTCAAATACTTATGTACTTAACTTAGAAGAAAACATTATTTTTAATTTATTGTTTTGTAAAATATTTTTATAGCTATATATCTACAGTATATGAATAGATAGATATTGTGTATATAGACATATTTAAAAATATATGTTTAAAAATAAAAAGAACATTTTCTTCTAAGTGAAGAACATAGAAATTTCAATTATTTATTTTGAAAAATGTAAAACATTAAAATTGTTTAAAAATAGTACTACATATTTCAAGGTATTAGACTGGGAGGAAGGTCTCAGCATAGTGTGTGTGTTAGTGTGTATATATATATATATATATATATATATATATATATATATGTGTGTGTATACATGTTTATATGTATATGTATTTATTTATATATATATATATATATACAGTATATATATATATATATATATATATATATATATACACACACACACATGTTTATATATATGTATATGTGTTGATATATATATATATATATATATATATATATATATATATATATATATATATATATATATATATATATATATATTAGATATTTAAATTAATATGCATTCATAAAACACATATTTGTTTTGTTTTCACAAAATGAGTATCCAACAAATGCACAAACTCATTTAAAGAAAAAAAATATATACTAACAAAATGAATTTCCTTTAAATTAGATTTAAACGGTAAATTACTTACCTATAGCACTAGAGTTGACACCTTTTCTATAACAAAATACTCATTAGCTTATTGGTAACCCTATATAACCGAGATAATCCCGACCCATCTTTCTAGAGCCCAGGTGACAATTTTTCACCTGCAGCAAAGGAACATTTACATTAATTTTAATGAAAACGAATGTATATGTTACCGAATATTCAGTATTCATTTTCTTTAAAATTAAATAATCGGAAAAACAAATTTTTTAGTATAATTGTTACAAATAATCATACCGAAAGGAATTATTTGCTGCTGCAGAAGTCTTGTTTTGCAATATCTTATTATATCTGATGAGGCCAATTAGGGAGAATATGTAGCAGGGTTAGGCTTGTAAGTCTGCAGTGCCCGATTCCAATTCTCATAATTGGAAATCACACTATTTTTAAAGTTACATTACATGAAAATGGGACAACATAAATAATATATAAATAAAATCAAAGTTTTTTTTACTGTGCATAATTTAACACTTTATATTACAGTCTCAAATTGTTTCATCACCCTTTAAATTTAAAGGGACATGAAACTATTTTTTTTTTCTTTTATGATTCAGATAGAGCAAAAAATTGTAAACAACTTTCTCAATTTTGCGTCATTCTCTTGGTATCTTTGAAGGAGCAGCAATGCACTACTGGGAGCTAACACAACACATCAGTAAGCCTATAAAAAGAGGCACACATTTTCAGACAAAAATTAGCAGCTGTCTCCCAGCTCTTGAGCCTACCTAGGTATTATTTTCAATAAAGGATACCAAGAGAACTAAGCAAGTTAGATAATAGAAGTAAATTTGAAAGTTGTTTTGAATAGTACGTCCTATCTCAGTGTTTCCCAACTCCAACTCCTCAGGACCCTTAGCAGCCAAGATATTCATTATATCTTAACTAGAGCACAGGTTAAATCATGAGCTGATGAGTGAGCTGATTATTTCACTTGTGCTCTTGTTAAAGGGATAGTCTAATCAAAATTAAACTTTCATGATTCAGATAGAGCAGCAATGTTAAACAACTTTATAATTTACTCCTATTATCAATTCTTCTTCATTCTCTTGCTATATTTATTTGAAAAGCAGGAATGTAAGCTTAGGTGCCCACCCATTTTAGGTTCAGAACCCTGGATAGCTCTTGCTTATTGGTGGCTACATTTAGCCACCATTTAACAAGTGCTACCCATGTGCTGAATCAAAAATGGGCCGGCTCCTATGCTTACGTTCCTGCTTTTTCAATAAAAGATAGCAAGAGAATGAAGACATTTTTTAATAGGAGTAAATTAGAAAGTTGGTTAAAATTGAATGCTCTATCTGAATCATGAAATAAAGAAATGTAGGTTTTGTGTCCCTTTAAGATATAATGAATATCTGGTCTGTTAAGGGCCATGAGGATTGGATTTAGGAAACACTGGTCTATCTGAATCATAAAATAAAAATTGTGTTTCATGTCCCTTTAAACAGCTTTTGACATTTATCCAGGCAAAGCTATCACCGTGTCCATTTAAAGTCAAGCGAAGTCAGGCTTAGAGAGTAAGTATTCTCAAAAATTCAACAGAAAAACTCACATTGGCCAGTTTGGAAATTATTTGACTTACATCAGCCTTTCACCTGACATGTATTAACTTTATTCTCATAGGCTATATAGCATTTGTTTGATTTCAAATGAGTTTAAAACTTTTGCAGATATTGACTTATTAGCAAGAACAGAGATGACATCCAAATATCTGTATAAAAGTAAAATACTATAATACTATTCACAATATTAATATCATATTTAATTATTATCAATGTTACTATCATTTATTCGTAAAGACAGACAAAATCTGTAGCGCTAGAATATTATTAAATTAGAAATTAAATAATATGATGATTGAATAATATGATGATTTTATAATATGATGATTAAATCATATAAATTACATAATTTAAATTAAATTAAGGTTATAATCTAATATTCTATGACTCATTAAACTTGTTATTGTTTGTCCAATTTAAGGTTGTCTTCACTTTTCTTCATTTTATTTTTTTCCTGAGGAAGATGGTATGAAACTGTTGAGACACATGTAGATATATTTTCTATCTATCTATCTATCTATCTATCTATCTGTCTTTCTATTTATCTGTATCTATGTTTATTGTATCTGTCTATCTATTTCAATCTCTCTCTCTCATTTTTAGGCAATCTCTTCTTTCAAATGAGGGGTCACACACCAAGTTGGTCACTGTTCCAACAATGACCATGTTATAGAATTAAATGGATGGTTGCCTCTTTAAAATATGTGCTTCTATCTATTTTTATAGTTTAAAGAGAGGTTTCCCCACCCCCCATGATTTTGTTTCATATGCCTATGATTCTATCAGGTTATTGCTAATTACTTGGGCATATGAGCCCCCAATAGAAACAGTAGCACTCTTTTAATCACCTGTGTTCTAGAGCAGGGGTCAGCATCCTTGGGCCCCCAGATGTTTTTGAACTACATTTCCCATGATGCTCAGACAAAAGAGTGTCTCAGCATCATGGGAAATGTAGTTCCAAAACATTGGGGGGGGGGGCCAAGGCTGCTGACCCCTGTGCTAGAGGGCATGTAACCTTTTTATTCAAAACAGGGGATCCCCTACTTTAAAATGGAGGGAGGAAGATGGATCTATGATAGCCCCTCCCCTCTTATTAACAGGCAATCACAATTCTTAGTTGGACAACCAACCCGTCATTTGAAAGAGGAAGTTTCCTCCTTAACATTTGTTTTTTTTATATTTGAATATTATACATGCGGTTATGTAATGGTAAATAAAAGGTTTTATTATTGCTTTTTTACTCCTCATTACACAAGTGTGCCATTTTCGCCTGCTTGAACTGTTTTTTTACAGCAAGAAAATTATTGTATCCTTTTAATCACACTTTATAGACCCCCATAGAGTACTAAGATGTAATTTAAATCCAGAACTGAGAGCTCAAAATGTAGTTTACAGTTATCACATTGATACATTTTATATGAAGTATATACATTTCAAGTGACATAGATAATTAACCTTTCTTTGCTGATCTATGAGGAAAACCCAGTATGGGTTATCATTGCAACAAATATTATATTTGGCTAAAAAAAAATATCCTGCTACAGTAGCAGTCCCCTTGAGTTGTGAAATGTGAAAACACAGCTTTTTTTTTTTTTTCAATTTATAAAAACAATAATAAATAAGAACATTAAAATATGATTAGTCCACATTTCAAGCCAAATAAAACATTCATGGGTTCAATGTAGGCACATGTAACTGGATATGTACAGAAACAGTCAAATTGTGTAATTCTCTGTTACCCATATTTGATAAAATACAAACCAAATAGCATTATTGTTGTAAAATTCTGTTAAAATTCAAAACCTAACAAATAAAATCTCAATACTGATTTATTTTTATCAGGGGAGCAATATCTTGTACAACGGTGGAGTTACCCATTGACCATCTGCCACTCAGGGGAATTACGTGTCACAATATGTCATTCCAATAAAATAGTACCATATTTTAAATAATTTCTATTACAAAAATAATTCTTTGTGTTTTTTTGCCTTCTGTAAATAAATAAAACATGTTTTGTGAGGATTAGATTCTTATTCTAGACTTTGTGTATTTAAAACATTTTTTTTTAGAGAGCTGTAATTGAGAGGGGAATATACAATGTTCAGTTGAATAGGTTATGCACAGAAATATTCAGTATTTTTACTGCAATAGATTTTGGGATGTGATATGCAAATAAGGCTTGTAATGTAACACTTTTTTGCTCTAAAGAGACATAAAACATATTAGTACAGTGAGACTGTACAGCATACTAAGGATGTTTGTAAAATACAGTGGGATTATTTTGGGGGGGGGGGTAAATGAATAGCGCTTGTATGTTTGCGCTGGTATTACAAGTTGAAAGTAAACAGTTAGCTCGAGAGCAAATGACTCAGGTATGCTAACACCTGGAGGTTGGATAACGCGACCACGCTAACTCCTTTTCCGCCACTTCTATGAGGTATGCTAAAGCTTTCTCTTTTTTTTTTTGCTCAAGAGCTAACCTGAAGGTGCACAAGCAGAACTGTGCTAAAGCCCAAGGTGTGTTAAAAAAGGGAGTTAGCGTGGTTGCGTTATCCAACCTTGCTGGGCCTATGGCTCTTATGACGTCTATATGCCGTCAACATTTATGTTTCTATGCTTCTAAGATTACTTCAAATAATTATGTTCTTCACTTTGAAGAAAGTTTTCTTTATATTTTTAAATTTATATAAATATATATATTAGACTTCTGCAGCCAAGACATTT
The DNA here is from genome assembly GCF_027579735.1 of Bombina bombina. Lineage (NCBI taxonomy): Eukaryota > Metazoa > Chordata > Amphibia > Anura > Bombinatoridae > Bombina > Bombina bombina. The sequence continues at coordinate 62,170,233 of NC_069509.1, forward strand.
TCGTTTGACGAAATGCTCATAACAAATATTCAGGGAAATTGGTTTCCCGGAATATTCATTGGCTGCCTTATTTGGTATCCGTTTTGTTTAAAACGAAATGAATACTGAATTTAGGTAAACATTTATATTTGTTTTTGTTAAAACAAAGCAAATTTAATAGAAGTAAATTGGAAATCATGAAAGAAAAATTTGGGGTGTTGTGTCCCTTTAAGCACTCTATGGCAGTAGTGTTTGCAGCTATATATAACATCGCTATAATTTTTTTCTTAGTAGAACATAAAAAAGCACATTTCTTATTTATGAGTTGATCAGCCGATACACCATCAGTGTGTTCTTTCAGTAATCACAATCCAAAAAAGCTTCTGATCTTAATACCCCTCAAGCTTGGCCAAAAAATAAATTTCCCGATTTTATAATCCAAAAATCAAACGTGCACCATTACTGACAAAAAAAAATAAAAAATTGTGATTTTGGGGGGTTAGCGATCACATAAAAGATTGAAGGGGCTTTATGCTGAATAAGCCCTTTTCATAGTGTAAAGTGATGCTAATAGGTTACATGGATGCTATTAACCTGTTCTGCTCCGAAACCAGAGAGATATATGTGTATGTCTATTTAAAGGGATATGAAACCCAAAAACTTTCTTTTGCGATTAAGACAGAGCATTCAATTTAAAGGGACAGTCTACACCTGATTTTTTATTGTTTAAAAAGATAGATAATCCCTTTATTACCCATTCCCTAGTTTTGTATAACCAACACAGTTATATAAATATACTTTTTACCTCTGTGATTACCTTGTATCTAAGCCTCTATAAACTGCCCCCTTATTCCAGTTCTTTTGACAGACATCCATTTTAGCCAATCAGAGCTGGCTCATCTGAACTCCACGTGCGTGAGCACAGTGTTATCTATATGACACACATGAACTAACACCCTCTAGTGGTGAAAACGGTCAAAATGCCCTGAGTTAAAAGGCGGACTTCAAGGTCTTAGAAATTAGCATATGAACCTCCTAGGTTTAGCTTTCAACTAAGAATATCAAGAGAGCAAAGCAAAATTGGTGATAAAAGTAAATTGGAAAATTGTTTAAAATTACATTCTCTATCTGAATCATAAAAGTTTATTTTTGACTAGACTGTCCCTTTAAAAATAAAATACAGTTCACTTCAATAATCAAATTTTCTTTGTTGAAAGGTAGGTATCTGGAGCACTATATGGCAGGTAATAGTGCTGCTATCTTGTATGTTTGCGCTCTATTTTTGCAGATGATACTAAGTTAAGTAAGGTCATTAGGTCAGTGCAGGATGAACTTTCGTTACAAAGGGATCTGCAAAAATTAGAAGTATGGGCAAGTAAATGGAAAATGAGATTTAATACGGGAAAATGCAAGGTTCTACATTTTGGAAGTAAAAATAAGCAGGCTACGTATTATTTAAATGGGACAAGACTTAGCCACATAGAAAAGGAAAGGGATTTGGGGGTAGTAATAGATAACAAGCTAAAGATGGGCGCACAATGCAGGGCAGCGGCTACAAAGGCTAATAAGATACTAGCATGTATTAAAAAAGGCATTAATTCAAGGGAGGAAAGCAGAATTCTGTCACTATATAAATCCCTGGTAAGACTTCACCTTGAGTATGGAGTGCAGTTCTGGGGACCGATTGCAAAAAAAGATATTGCAGAACTAGAAAAAGTTCAGAGAAGGGCCACAAAGTTAATAAGGGGAATGGATAATTTAACCTATGAGGAGAGGCTAGCCAAACTGGGTCTATTTTCTTTAGAAAAAAGGCACTTGAGAGGTGACATGATTACTTTATGTAAATATATACAAGGCCCATATACAGAGATGGCAGAAGCTCTTTTTATTTCAAGAAAATTGTTTGTGACAAAAGGTCACAATTTAAAGGGACATTAAACCCAAAAAAAATTCTTTCATGATTCAGATAGAGAATACTATTTTTAAAAAGTTTCCAATTTACTTCTATGATCAAATGTATTTAATTCTCAAGTTATTCTTTGTTGAAGAGATACCTAGGAAGGTTTTGTGCACATTCCTGAAGCCCTACATGACAGGAAATAGTGCTGCCATCTAGTGCTCCTGCTAATGTATAACAGCAAAAACTGCTGCTATATAGTGCTGCAGACACGTGCACACTCTTGAGCTTACATTTCTGCTTTTCCAATAAGAATAACAAGAAAACAAAGAAAATATTATAATAGAAGTAAATTAGAAAGTTGTTTAAAATTTGATATTCTATCAAAATCATGACAGAAAAAAATTGGGTTTTATGTCCCTTTAAGGTTGGAGGAAAGGAGATTTAATCTCCTGCAACGGAAATGCTTTTTCACTGTAAGAGCAATACAATTGTGGAACTCATTAACAAAGTAGGTAGTGCATGCTAATGCCCTAGATACATTTAAAAATTGTTTGAATACATTTCTGTCTAGAAACCATTCATGGATATGATTGCTTGTATTAAATGGGTCACCTTTTAGTGAGATTATTTAAGCTTAACTGGAGCTTTTTGTAAGTATTTTATATTTGTTTAGGTTGAACTCGATGGACTTCGGTCTTTTTTCAACCTCATCGACTATGTTACTATGTTACTATTAGGGATGGGTGAATGTGTTTATATTCAAATTCAAATGTTAGAACGAATGTTATTGTAGAAATTCGATTTACATAATAGAATGTTGATAAGAACGAATATTCTTAAAAATTAGATTTTTGAATGTTAGTTACAGTTTTCGAATGTCACATTCGAATAGAATATCACATTTGAATCGAATATCACATTCGAATTTGAATATTACATTTATTAAACACAGTTGTAGACTAGAAATACTATTTCAAATTTGAATGTCACATTCGAATTTGAATATTACATTTCGAAAATTGAATGAATACATAGCTAAACATTTTATTATTCAAACAAATATTTTGGAATTTTATTGAAAAATCCTAAAACGAAAAATCGAAAATAGAATGTTAGAATGTTATATAAACATTCGTAATTATATTCGAACGAACGAATGTATCAAAATTCGTTTTAAATTTCGAATTTTTAGAAACATTCGCCCATCCCTAGTCACTATGTTCTAGCAAATAGATAACATTCTTGCAAAACTGCTCTCATATAGTGCTGCAGACACGTGCACTCTTCTGAGCTTACCTCCCTGTTTTTTAACAATAGATCCCTAGAGAACAAAGAAAATCGGGGGGGGCGGCAGTTATTTTAGCTGTGGAATTAGATAAGTGAAAAAGGTACCATACATGTCTTGTGAAGTATTGAGAATTTAGATTTTGATTAACCAAAAAGGAGTGATACAAGTAAAGCACCATTATTAATATTCATTAAACCGATAATGTAAAAAATACAGCAAATAAACAATGAAAATGGCTGATAGTGCTCACGTATACAATAAAATATGGTTAATTTGAAACTGTTGTCAGAAACATTTTTGCAATAAAGTTGCTTTTGTAAAAACACGTTTTGAAAAAATTGATCACAGCTTGAATGATAACTTTTAAAGTGCACTTGCACCCTATACTCATGCTATGACATCATGCACTTGACTCACATGTAATTGGTGGATGAGTGCACAAACAAGTATATCGCAAACATATTTCTTATGAATTGATATGTTATTGTATCATTTTGTTATGTTGAATAATATGATGCTTGTGTGCATGTAAAAAAAATGAAATATAGTTGACATAGCTCTGATTAAAACATTCCATTTTTGTTATCGTTTAGAAGCTACACTGCTTCCCATTTTATAATTATACTGATATATATTTTTTGTTCTTCCATATTTTAGGAACTTAATGCCAAGGACATTAGAAGGACAGATTACCATGGAGAAGACTCCAAGTTACTTTGTTACCACGGAGGTGCCAAAACGTATTTACAACATGTCAAGAGACACCAAGCTCATTGTAGTTGTGAGAAACCCAGTAACCAGAGCGATCTCTGACTATACACAAACCTTATCTAAAACCCCATCGCTTCCTAGTTTCCAAGCACTAGCTTTTAAAAACATCACCACAGGACCTATAGATACTTCCTGGAGTGCCATCAGAATTGGGATCTATGCTAAACATCTGGATAACTGGCTTCAGTATTTCCCTCTCTCCAAATTCCTTTTTGTCAGTGGAGAGAGACTGGTCAGTGACCCAGCTGGAGAAATGGCCCGTGTTCAGGACTTTTTGGGACTCAAGAGGGTGATAACATATAAACATTTTTACTTTAATAAAACCAAGGGCTTCCCTTGTTTAAAAAAGTCAGAAGGAAGCAGCAAACCCAGGTGCCTAGGCAAATCCAAAGGCCGAACACATCCTGACATTGATCAAAATATACTGGTGCGCCTTCAAGAATTTTATCGTCCGTTTAATATGAAATTCTACCAGATGACTGGGCAGAACTTTGGCTGGGATTGATATGGTATTTAAAATTGTTGGAATAGATCAGATGCCAATATTCTATATGGGAACCTATCCATTACTGTTCCTTCTTGAAACAAAATGCTCTTTACCCTACTCATATATACTGTATATATATATATATATATATATATATATATATATATATATATATATATATATATATGAATCCAAAGTTATTACGGCCCTCTGCTTTTATATATGTATATATATATATATATATATATATATATATATATATATATATATATATATATACTCTGCATTAGTTTTGCCTTTATTCACTTATTGTAAAGACTTCAGATAACAGTGTAAATATTATTATTTTTCACTCACATAAGTGGAGATGTTCAACTATGATTTCTGGGAAAAGTTCATTACCTTTTTTTTTTTTAATTGTAATACTTATTTATACCAGTGGGAAAGATATATATATATATATATATATATATATATATATATATATATATATATGATGAAAACAGTAGAGACCAATGTTTGAAGCACATGAGAAAAATAAAAAATATTATATGACATGATCATTTAATAATTATTTATTGCATGTGAATATATATCTGTGTGTGTCTGTGTTTTTATGTGTATGTGCGGGCATATGTGTGCATGTATGTGTGTTTGTGTGTATGTGTACCTGTATATACATGTCTGTTTTTGTGAGTGTGTGTGTATATGTTTGTGCGCATATGTGAGTGTACCAGTGTGTGACTGTGTGTGTATGTGTGCATGTATATGCGTGTTTGTGTGTGTGTGTGTTTGTGTGTATATGTGTGTGTGTCTGGGTGTATATGTGTGCGTTTGTGTATGTGTATGTGTGCATGTATATGTGTGCATGTATGTGTGTGTGTGTGTGTGTGTGTGTGTATGTGTGCGTGTATGTGTGTGTGTATGTGTGAGTTTATGTGTGTGTATGTGTATGTGTGTATGTGCGCATGTATGTGTGAGTGTGTGTGTATGTGTGCATGTATATGTGTGTGTGTGAGTGTGTGTACGTGTATTAGTGTGTGTATGTGTGTGTGTATGTGTGCATATATATGTGTGTGTGTATGTGTGAGTGTGTGTATGTGTGTACATCAGTGTGAATGTGTGTGTGTATGTGTGCATGTATATGTGTGTGTGTGTGAGTGTGTGTATGTGTATTAGTGTGTGTATGTGTGAGTGTGTGTATGTGTGTACATCAGTGTGAATGTGTGTGTGTATGTGTGCATGTATATGTGTGTGTGTGTGAGTGTGTGTATGTGTATTAGTGTGTGTATGTGTGAGTGTGTGTATGTGTGTACATCAGTGTGAATGTGTGTGTGCGTGCCAGGGACGTGGAGTCAGGGGAGGCAGAGCCTCACCTGTCATAAATAGAAAATAATAAAGTAAAATAAAACAGAAATAAAAAAAACATAATTTATGCTTACCTGATAAATTCCTTTCTTCTGTAGTGTGATCAGTCCACGGGTCATCATTACTTCTGGGATATTAACTGCTCCCCTACAGGAAGTGCAAGAGGATTCACCCAGCAGAGCTGCATATAGCTCCTCCCCTCTACGTCACTCCCAGTCATTCGACCAAGGACCAACGAGAAAGGAAAAGCCAAGGGTGAAGTGGTGACTGGAGTATAAATTAAAAAATATTTACCTGCCTTAAAAACAGGGCGGGCCGTGGACTGATCACACTACAGAAGAAAGGAATTTATCAGGTAAGCATAAATTATGTTTTCTTCTGTTAAGTGTGATCAGTCCACGGGTCATCATTACTTCTGGGATACCAATACCAAAGCAAAAGTACACGGATGACGGGAGGGATAGGCAGACTCTTTATACAGAAGGAACCACTGCCTGAAGAACCTTTCTCCCAAAAATAGCCTCCGATGAAGCAAAGGTGTCAAATTTGTAAAATTTGGAAAAAGTATGAAGCGAAGACCAAGTTGCAGCCTTGCAAATCTGTTCAACAGAGGCCTCATTCTTGAAGGCCCAAGTGGAAGCCACAGCTCTAGTAGAATGAGCTGTAATTCTTTCAGGGGGCTGCTGTCCAGCAGTCTCATAAGCTAAACGAATTATGCTACGAAGCCAAAAAGAAAGAGAGGTAGCGGAAGCTTTTTGACCTCTCCTCTGCCCAGAGTAAATGACAAACAGAGAAGACGTTTGTCGGAATTCCTTAGTTGCCTGCAAGTAAAATTTTAGAGCCCGGACTACATCCAGGTTGTGCAGTAGACGTTCCTTCTTTGAAGAAGGATTTGGGCATAAAGAAGGAACAACAATCTCTTGATTGATATTCCTGTTAGTAACTACCTTAGGTAAGAACCCAGGTTTAGTACGCAGGACTACCTTATCCGAATGAAAAATCAAATAAGGAGAATCACAATGTAAGGCTGATAATTCAGAGACTCTTCGAGCCGAGGAAATAGCCATTAAAAATAGAACTTTCCAAGATAACAACTTTATATCAATGGAATGAAGGGGTTCAAACGGAACGCCCTGTAAAACATTAAGAACAAGGTTTAAACTCCATGGTGGAGCAACAGTTTTAAACACAGGCTTAATCCTGGCCAAAGCCTGACAAAAAGCCTGGACGTCAGGAACTTCTGACAGACGTTTGTGTAACAGAATGGACAGAGCTGAGATCTGTCCCTTTAATGAACTAGCAGATAAACCCTTTTCTAAACCTTCTTGTAGAAAAGACAATATCCTAGGAATCCTAACCTTACTCCAAGAGTAACCTTTGGATTCACACCAATGTAGGTATTTACGCCATATCTTATGGTAAATCTTTCTGGTAACAGGTTTCCTAGTCTGTATTAAGGTACTAATAACTGACTCAGAAAACCCACGTCTTGATAAAATTAAGCGTTCAATTTCCAAGCAGTCAGCTTCAGAGAAGTTAGATTTTGATGTTTGAAGGGACCCTGTATCAGAAGGTCCTGTTTCAGAGGTAGAGACCAAGGCGGACAGGATGACATGTCCACCAGGTCTGCATACCAAGTCCTGCGTGGCCACGCAGGTGCTATTAGAATCACTGATGCTCTCTCTTGTTTGATTCTGGCTATCAATCGAGGAAGCAACGGGAAGGGTGGAAACACGTAAGCCATCCTGAAGTCCCAAGGTGCTGTCAGAGCATCTATCAGGACTGCTCCTGGATCCCTAGATCTGGACCCGTAACGAGGAAGCTTGGCGTTCTGTCGAGACGCCATGAGATCTATCTCTGGTTTGCCCCAACGTCGAAGTATTTGGGCAAAGACCTCCGGATGAAGTTCCCACTCCCCCGGATGAAAAGTCTGACGACTTAAGAAATCCGCCTCCCAGTTCTCCACTCCCGGGATGTGGATTGCTGACAGGTGGCAAGAGTGAGACTCTGCCCAGCGAATTATCTTTGATACTTCCATCATAGCTAGGGAGCTTCTTGTCCCTCCCTGATGGTTGATGTAAGCTACAGTCGTGATGTTGTCCGACTGAAACCTGATGAACCCCCGAGTTGTCAACTGGGGCCAAGCCAGGAGGGCATTGAGAACTGCTCTCAATTCCAGAATGTTTATTGGCAGGAGACTCTCCTCCTGACTCCATAGTCCCTGAGCCTTCAGGGAATTCCAGACGGCACCCCAACCTAGAAGGCTGGCGTCTGTTGTTACAATTGTCCAGTCTGGTCTGCTGAATGGCATCCCCCTGGACAGGTGTGGCCGAGAAAGCCACCATAGAAGAGAATTTCTGGTCTCTTGATCCAGATTCAGAGAAGGGGATAAGTCTGAGTAATCCCCATTCCACTGACCTAGCATGCACAGTTGCAGTGGTCTGAGGTGTAAGCGTGCAAAGGGTACTATGTCCATTGCCGCTACCATTAAGCCGATTACCTCCATACATTGAGCCACTGACGGGTGTTGAATGGAATGAAGAGTGCGGCAAGCACTTTGAAGTCTTGATAGCCTGTCCTCTGTCAGGTAAATCTTCATTTCTACAGAATCTATAAGAGTCCCCAGGAAGGGAACTCTTGTGAGTGGAACGAGTGAACTTTCCTTTTCGTTCACCTTCCATCCATGTGACCTTAGAAATGCCAGCACTAACTCTGTATGAGATTTGGCAGTTTGAAAGCTTGAAGCTTGTATCAGAATGTCGTCTAGGTATGGAGCTACCGAGATTCCCCGCGGTCTTAGTACCGCCAGAAGAGCACCCAGAACCTTTGTGAAGATTCTTGGCGCTGTAGCCAATCCGAATGGAAGAGCCACAAACTGGTAATGCCTGTCTAGGAAGGCAAACCTTAGGTACCGGTAATGATCTTTGTGAATCGGTATGTGCAGGTAAGCATCTTTTAAATCTACAGTGGTCATGTACTGACCCTCTTGGATCATAGGTAAAATTGTCCGAATAGTCTCCATCTTGAACGATGGAACTCTTAGGAATTTGTTTAGGATCTTTAAGTCCAGGATTGGTCTGAAAGTTCCCTCTTTTTTGGGAACCACAAACAGATTTGAGTAAAACCCCTGTCCCTGTTCCGATTGTGGAACTGGATGGATTACTCCCATTAACAAGAGCTCTTGTACGCAGCGTAGAAAAGCCTCTTTCTTTGTCTGGATTGTTGACAATCTTGACAGATGAAATCTCTCTCTTGGAGGAGAGTATTTGAAGTCCAGAAGGTATCCCTGAGATATTATCTCTAGCGCCCAGGGATCCTGAACATCTCTTGCCCAAGCCTGGGCGAAGAGAGAAAGTCTGCCCCCCACTAGATCCGATCCCGGATCGGGGGCCCTCAATTCATGCTGTTTTGGGGGCAGCAGCAGGTTTCCTAGTCTGCTTGCCCTTGTTCCAGGACTGGTTAGGTTTCCAGCCTTGTCTGTAGCGAGCAACAGCTCCTTCCTGTTTTGGTGCAGAGGAAGTTGATGCTGCTCCTGCTTTGAAATTACGAAAGGAACGAAAACTAGACTGTCTAGTCTTGGCTTTGGCTTTGTCCTGAGGCAGGGCATGGCCTTTACCTCCTGTAATGTCAGCGATAATCTCTTTCAACCCGGGCCCGAATAAGGTCTGCCCTTTGAAAGGTATATTAAGCAATTTAGACTTAGAAGTAACATCAGCTGACCAGGATTTTAGCCACAGCGCCCTGCGTGCCTGAATGGCGAATCCTGAATTCTTCGCCGTAAGTTTAGTAAGATGTACTACGGCCTCCGAAATGAATGAATTAGCTAGTTTAAGGACTCTAAGCCTGTCCGTAATGTCGTCCAGAGTAGCTGAACCAATGTTCTCTTCCAGAGACTCAATCCAGAATGCCGCTGCAGCCGTGATCGGCGCAATGCATGCAAGGGGTTGCAATATAAAACCTTGTTGAACAAACATTTTCTTAAGGTAACCCTCTAACTTTTTATCCATTGGATCTGAAAAAGCACAGCTATCCTTCACCGGGATAGTGGTACGCTTAGCTAAAGTAGAAACTGCTCCCTCCACCTTAGGGACCATTTGCCATAAGTCCCTTGTGGTGGCGTCTATTGGAAACATTTTTCTAAATATCGGAGGGGGTGAGAACGGCACACCGGGTCTATCCCACTCCTTAGTAACAATTTCAGTAAGTCTCTTAGGTATAGGAAAAACCTCAGTACTCGTCGGTACCGCAAAATATTTATCCAACCTACACATTTTCTCTGGTATTGCAACTGTGTTACAATCATTCAGAGCCGCTAACACCTCCCCTAGTAATACACGGAGGTTTTCCAGTTTAAATTTAAAATTTGAAATATCTGAATCCAGTCTGTTTGGATCAGAACCGTCACCCACAGAATGAAGTTCTCCGTCCTCATGTTCTGCCACCTGTGACGCAGTGTCTGACATGGCCCTAATATTATCAGCGCACTCTGTTCTCACCCCAGAGTGATCACGCTTACCTTTTAGTTCTGGTAATTTAGCCAAAACTTCAGTCATAACAGTAGCCATATCCTGTAATGTGATTTGTAATGGCCGCCCAGCTGTACTCGGCGCTACAATATCACGCACCTCCCTCTGAGCGGGAGATGTAGGTACTGACACGTGAGGCGAGTTAGTCGGCATAACTCTCCCCTCGTTGTTTGGTGAAATTTGTTCAATTTGTACAGATTGATTTTTATTTAAAGTAGCATCAATACAGTTAGTACATAAATTTCTATTGGGCTCCACTTTGGCATTGCAACAAATGACACAGGTATCATCTTCTGAATCAGACATGTTTAACACACTAGCAAATAAACTTGCAACTTGGAAATACAATTCAAATAGAATAATATTAAAACGTACTGTGCCTTTAAGAAGCACAGAAGATCTATGACAGTTAAAAATTAATAAATTGAAACAGTTATAGCCTCAATCCTTGTAAACAACACAACTTTAGCAAAGGTTTAATCCCATTAGCAAAGATAACAATTTCTGAAAGCAGGAAACAAATTACAGAATAAAAGTTTTTATTTCAGTCAAACTATAATTCTCACAGCTCTGCTGAGAGAAATTACCTCCCTCAAAATAAGTTTTGAAGACCCCTGAGCTCTGTAGAGATGAACCAGATCATGCAGGGAATACAATGAGTTGCTGACTGAAATATTTGATGCATAGTAAAAGCGCCCCTCCCCCACACACACAGCAGTGAGGGAGAACAGAAACTGACAGAAAAAACAGATTTAAGCAACTGCCAAGTGGAAAAATGGTGCCCAAACATTTATTCACTCAGTACCTCAGCAAATGAAAACGATTTTACATTCCAGCAAAAACGTTAAACATAATCTCTAGTTATTAAACAGCTTTATGTATTTCTTACAGTGTAATTCTAGTGAAATACCATTCCCCAGAATACTGAAGTGTAAAGTATACATACATGACATTACATCGGTATGGCAGGATTTTCTCATCAATTCCATTGTCAGAAAATAAAAACTGCTACATACCTCTATGCAGATTCATCTGCCCGCTGTCCCCTGATCTGAAGTTTACCTCACTCCTCAGATGGCCGAGAACAGCAATATGATCTTAACTACTCCGGCTAAAATCATAGCAAAACTCTGGTAGATTCTTCCTCAAACTCTGCCAGAGAGGTAATAACACACTCCGGTGCTATTTTAAAATAACAAACTTTTGATTGAAGATATAAAACTAAGTATAATCACCATAGTCCTCTCACACGACCTATCTAGTTGCTGGGTGCAAGAGAATGACTGGGAGTGACGTAGAGGGGAGGAGCTATATGCAGCTCTGCTGGGTGAATCCTCTTGCACTTCCTGTAGGGGAGCAGTTAATATCCCAGAAGTAATGATGACCCGTGGACTGATCACACTTAACAGAAGAAACATACCACATTTTCTGTCCTTAGCTGCAAATACATGGAGAGAGGCAGCAACCCAATGCTCAGAGTGTATTTGTTGTTTATAACATTTGTGTTTAAAAGCCTTCATAAACAATGTTGTATAATTATACGTAACACAATATTTATTTATACTTTTGATCTCTGAGTGGCAGAAAATTGTGGTAGGGAGTCAAATTGTACTGACCATTGGGTAGATTTATTAAGCATTGGATGCTGCATTCTACGCCCATCGTTTCAGGTCCACCTGAAACAGACGTTAAGAAGCAGCAATCGTAAGACCGCTGCTCCTTAATTTCTCCTATACAATCGGGATGATTGACAGCCCCTGTTAGCGGTCGCCGGTGACCAGAGGGCGGCATTGCACAAGTATTTCATTAGAAATGCTTGTGCAATGATAAATGCAGACAGCGTATGTTAAATCTACCCCCCAAGTGTCATCTTTTTAAGCCCTCTCTCCATCTTATCTTATAAAAAAATCATGTGCCTCTATTATGTAACTATTACTTTAGGGACATGATTTACTATTTACTTACTATTTTAACTGATTGTGTGGGAGCAATACTTTTTTTTAATCATAACGTTTATTTATTATTTGTAAAACAGAAAATGACATGTGCTGGCATCTTTTTGTTACTAATGTAAATCATGTCTCTTGCTAATGGGGTAATATAGAGGAGACAATAAATTAGCTAAAGACTTGGGTTTCTCTGAAAGGGTAATAAACTAAAAAAAATGTTCTATTAAGCATACAAATGTACATAATTTAACTTTTCACATTAAAAAAGTGTTAACATGTTTCACAAAACCATTTAAATTAATACAGGGAATAAGAGGAAATGCAAGGTTGTGCACAACTGATTTCTGAAGGTTTATAGTTCACTGGGGTTGATAAGGACAACTGCCACAGCTGTGATGGTGATTCGGGACATGACTCTACAGCATAAAACCACAAAGTAGTTTTATTCAAGAGAGGAACATCAATTTAATACAACTCTAAAGGGCCGATTTATTAAGAGTTGGACAGACATGATCTGCTGTAGCGATCATGTCTGCCCGACATCGCTGAATGCCGACAGCATACGCTGTCATTCGGCTCTTGATAAATCAGCCCCTATATATACAGTATAGATATTTTTTTTCTTTTTGTTTATTAGTCTGTTTTTCTTTGTGTCTGTCTATGTAAGTGTGTGTATCTGAGTCTTTCTATGTGAGTGTCTGTGAGGGTTTTGTGTCTTTAAATGTGTGTGTCTGAAGAGTGTTTCTGTATGTCTGAGTTTTTTTGAGTGTGTCTGAGACTTTCTGTGTGTCTGTGAGAGTGTGTGTGCCTTTGAATGTTTCTGTTTGTCATAGTTGCCGACAGTCCCTGGATTTTGTTGTATGTCTCTGGACTTTTTTGTGTCGCTGGAAATGTCCCTTCCAGGAGATTTGGAGGATTGCAGCTGAGTTGGAGCATGTGTGACACAAGTTAACAAGGAGGAGCTACCAGTGCATGCAGCAAGTACTACTCTGCATGATCACACAGAGCAGGTTAGGCAGGGACTCCTTGCTGCATCTTCTCTGAGTGATTGATGTTTAACTGCCACAAATCAGAAGCAAAAACACTTAAAAACAGCTCCTCCACACTAGGTAAGGAGCTGTGCTGATTTATTGTAAAACAGGGGGGATTACTTGGCTATTACTGCAGATAATATATTGATTGCAATATTATTTATTCAACTGCAATCTTCATATTTTAGCACTCTGTATTGTCTGCAGCTTACTGATTTTAGCATGAGTTTTAAACATACACTACTTCCTACACGCAGTGCAAAAATATGAAAATTGCTGTCAGACTAAATTATACAAAAATCCATTTGTCCCAACAGCTCACCCAGTCCGGTGTTGTGCATAATCACACAGTAAGATTAGTCGCATTGAGTGTTTGCTGTATCTCTCCTCCTGCTTATAGTAATTTTACACACTGCAGTTTAGCTCCTCCCCTGCACCTTTGCCCTCAGAGTGTCATTAGGAGTCCAGGATAACTTAGGAAGCATTGCTGCTGGCTATTTTGGACAGTGGTAGTTTTGGTCACTTCAGTTCTGTGTTTCGTACTCAGCTGAGCCCTGCAATAGTGTAATATACTTATATATACTTTATATTGCAGTAAAGTTATTTTAACTTTACTGCAATAGTGCAAGAATGTTCCTAGTTTTATGGTCTTTTGGATGAATTAATGACTGTTAATAGTAAAAGTTTTGTAAATATATGTGCACATGTATTATTAGTTTAAATTAGACACTTTAATACATTTTGACTAGTGATGCAGACTGTTTTCTGTTTACTGGTACAAATTCTGAAGTAAAGGAATTCTTTTTAATCTTTAACATTTTTAAAAGTCTATTTTTGCATATTTCATTACTTCATGTGACATCTATTCCTATGACATCTCTTACTGAATATGAAAAAAATACTGCAAATGATTAAATTCAAATTTAGCAGGATTGTGCTTTCTATGGTTGGGAGATGTCTGTATTTGCAATACCATTCGGTCTGGGAAGCTTTACCTCTAATTAAAATGACAGACATAAATATTTTTTTTTATTGCTGTGTTACTAAAGGGACAGTCTAGTATAAATTAAACTTTCATTATTCAGATAGGACTTCTAATTTTAATCAGCTTTCCAATTTACTTTTATCATCAAATTTGCTTTTTTCTCTTGGTATTCTTAGTTTAAACTAAACCTAGGTAGGCTCATATGCTAATTTCTAAGCCTTTGAGGGCTGCCTCTTATCACATGCTTTTTAAATCTCTTTTCAACACAAAGAGACAGAAAGTACACGTGGGCCATATAGATAACACTGTGTTCAGGCACAGAAAGTTATTTAAGGTTTAGCACAAAACAATGCTAAATTTAAGACAGGACCGCTTCTCCATAACTTGTCCGCCTGCTCTGAGGCGGCAGACAGAAATCAACCCGATCGAATTCGATCGGGTTGATTGACACCCTATGCTAGTGGCCGATTCCCAGGAACTGCTGGTGCAATAATAAATGCCAACAGCGTATGCTGTCGGCATTTATCGATGGGCAGTGATGGGCAGCGGACATGATACGTTACTTCGTATCATGTCCGCTCGCAGATAATGTGACAGCTAGATTTATTCAATGGGGCCGATTTAGCAAGTGTCTGTCCGACATGATCAGCTCAGCGGATCATGTCCGACAGACATTGCTGAATGCCGACAGCATATGCTGTTGGCATTTAACATTGCACAAGCAGTTCTGGTGAACTGCTTGTGCAATGCCGCCCTCTGCAGATTCGCGGCCAATCGGCCGCTAGCAGGGGGTGTCAATCAACCCAATCGTATATGATCGGATTGATGTCCGCAGCCTCAGAGGAGGCTACGAGTTAGGGTGCAGCGTTCTTAAGACTGCTGCTTCTTAACTGATGTTTCCGGCGAGCCTGAAGGCTCGCGTTCAAACAGCTGCATTGGGGCCGATTGACAGCTTGTTAAATTGGCCCATATGTATTTACTAAAGGGCAATTCCTTTTTAACTCTGTTTCCTCCATAATGAAGAATTGATCTTTGAAGATTCAGCTCATATCTGGACAGAAAGAAAGGTGAGATTCGACATCAGCAAAAGCATCTTGCCACCCATTTTACTAACACTTTGTGCAGTTGTCTCGGTTTAGGATCTGCTGCCATTATTCCCATAACTCCCAAAAACTTTATTAAGTTTTCCAAGTCACTAATCCTCTTACTGCCAAGTTAGCCAATTCTGCCCATGACATGGAATGACTCTATCCTCAGTTAGCTGAAATGCCCCGAATTTTCCTGATTAAACAACTAACCTCCTTATCACAAATAGTCTCCATGCAATGTTGGAACTCATGGATTATAATCACATTTTAGTTAGTTTCACAAGGTATTAGTTACTTTAAAGGGACATGGACCCCCAACATTTGTCTTTCATGATTTAGATAAAACGTATCACTTTAAACAACGTTTCAATTTTCTACTATTATCAAATTTGCTTCATTCTCTTGGTATCCTTTGTTGAAGGAGCAGCAATTCACTAGTGTGAACACATCAGGTGAGACAATAGCAAGAGTAATATATGTGCAGCCACCAGTAAATCATTGTTGCTCCTGAGCATACCTAGGTATGAATAGATATTAGTACATATACATATGTATGTATGTATGTATCTCTATGTTAAAGTACCTGAGACCTCATAACGTTTTAATGCATTTAAAAAAAAAAATATTAGATAGTGTTGTTATGAGTGTAACTGTACCTATAAATGTATTGTTGATGTGTTGGGTGCAACCTTTTTGTTGAGTGTAACAATTAACCAAAGCTCTGAAGTTGTGCGATCCCGACGCACATTAAATTCAGTTGTGCTCAAGCGAACGCGTTTACTTTCAGCCTGTAATTCGCACACTTCCGATGCCTGGAAAGCGCTGCGATAAAACTTCAGCCAATCACAAATGCATACACGTATATTCTGTGAATTCTTGCACATGCTCAGTAGGAGCTGGTGACTCAAAGTGTACATATAAAATGACTGTGCACACTTTGGAAGTAAATTGGAAAGTTGTTTAAAATTGCATCTGAATCATGAAAGTCTGAATCTCAATCATGTTTTGAGTTGTCATTTTAACATTTATTCTTTGATATTTTGTTTGTAGAAGAGTTTTGAAGGTTTTAACTAAGTTCCTAATGAAACATATCTTTATCTCTAAAAAAAAACTATTCTCAGTCCAGTATTATATGTATCTGCTACTGAACAGTCAAGTATTACCCCCCCCCCCAAAAAAAAGGTGTTATATGGATAATATCACCTCCTTGAAATACAATCATACCAAGGAATTAGAGAAAACGGAGGAAGCAAAGCCAAGTTACCCTATTAAAGACCGAAATAGCAATAAAATGCCAACACTGATATTTATTGGAATACCAACATTTTATTGGAGAGTCTAGAGAAAGCTGGTAGTACTTGTATACTTTAAACAGCTGAAAAGACAAATTACAGACAGATACTTTTTAACCAAAACACATTTCCGGAGTGTAATTAATATGGTTGTTGCTATTACAGGGATATAATGAATTCTTAAAACTACACCGAGGGCAGACTATGAGGTTTCAGGCTGGGGGTAATCACATTTTAAAAAAAAAAGAAAGAAAAGACACTTATCTGAAAAGGAAAATGATCTGAAAAATTTTCCTTGCTTATTTGTAAGAACAGTGTTACTCAGAGTACAGTCTCTTTCATAATAAAATAAAACATGCCTTCCACAAAAGGAATATAGTATACAGCGCAACAAGAGTGTACACACAAGCTCACTAAAAACAATTACCTAACCTAATCGTTAAAAAATTTACGTACATAAAGGGCTATGTAAGGAGCGCAAAAGAAAGGCTAAAGTTTGTAGACAGGAACTTAATACATAAGTATACAGAAAATTAGTACATATTTAATAAGAGATATAAGTATAAAAACAGCACAATAAAAACAATACAATGAAAACAATGTATATGGGTCTTATATGAGACTCAAGCAGCATTTAAATGAGAAAAGGATGAATCTATAAACACATAGAGAACCAGTCATCACTTGGTTAAGAGTCACTCAGATATGGCTGGATAAAAAAAAGTGCTAGCGTGACACGTAATTGTGTCAAAAATATAGTGTCTGAAAAAATTAATGTGACCTCTAATGGGAAAAAAAGAAGAGTCTGACGGCTAGATTTAGAGTTTTGTCGGTAACGACCCGCGTAGCTAACGCTGGCTTTTTTCTGGCCGCACCTTTAAAATAACTCTGGTATTGAGAGTCCACAGAATGACTGCGTTAGGCTCCAAAAAAGGAGCGTAGAGCATATTTAATGCAACTTCAACTCTCGATACCAGAGTTGCTTACGGACGCGGCCAGCCTCAAAAACGTGCTCGGGGCTGTTTGAGCTGAAAAAAAACCTAACACCTGCAAAAAAGCCGCGTTCAGCTCCTAACGCAGCCCCATTGTCTGCACCTAACACCCTAACATGTACCCCGAGTCTAAACACCCCTAACCTTACACTTATTAACCCCTATTCTGCCGCCCCCGCTATCGCTGACCCCTGCATATTATTTTTAACCCCTAATCTGCCGCTCCGTACATCCCCGCCACCTACATTATCCCTATGTACCCCTAATCTGCTGCCCCTAACACCGCCGACCCCTATATTATATTTATTAACCCCTAATCTACCCCCCACAACGTCGCCTCCACCTGCCTACACTTATTAACCCCTAATCTGCCGACCGGACCGCACCGCTATTATAATAAAGTTATTAACCCCTAATCCGCCTCACTCCCGCCTCAATAACCCTATAATAAATAGTATTAACCCCTAATCTGCCCTCCCTAACATCGTCGACACCTAACTTCAAACATTAACCCCTAATCTGCCGACTGGAGCTCACCGCTATTCTAATAAATGTATTAACCCCTAAAGCTAAGTCTAACCCTAACACTAACACCCCCCTAAATTAAATATAATTTAAATCTAACAAAATTAATTAACTCTTATTAAATAAATTATTCCTATTTAAAGCTAAATACTTACCTGTAAAATAAATCCTAATATAGCTACAATATAAATTATAATTATATTATAGCTATTTTAGGATTTATATTTATTTTACAGGTAACTTTGTATTTATTTTAACCAGGTACAATAGCTATTAAATAGTTAAGAACTATTTAATAGCTAAAATAGTTAAAATAATTACAAAATTACCTGTAAAATAAATCCTAACCTAAGTTACAATTAAACCTAACACTACACTATCAATAAATTAATTAAATAAAATACCAACAATTACCTACAATTAAACCTAACACTACACTATCAATAAATTATTTAAATACAATAACTACAAATAAATACAATGAAATAAACTAACTAAAGTACAAAAAATAAAAAAGAACTAAGTTACAAAAAATAAAAAAATATTTACAAATATTAGAAAAATATTACAACAATTTTAAACTAATTACACCTACTCTAAGCCCCCTAATAAAATAACAAAGCCCCCCAAAATAAAAAAATGCCCTACCCTATTCTAAATTACAAAAGTTCAAAGCTCTTTTACCTTACCAGCCCTGAACAGGGCCCTTTGCGGGGCATGCCCCAAAGAATTCAGCTCTTTTGCCTGTAAAAAAAAAAACATACGATACCCCCCCCAACATTACAACCCACCACCCACATACCACTAATCTAACCCAAACCCCCCTTAAATAAACCTAACACTAAGCCCCTGAAGATCTTCCTACCTTATCTTCACCCTGCCAGGTTCACCGATCTGTCCTCGGAAGTCTTGATCCAAGCCTCGGAAGTGTTGATCCAAGCCCAAGCGGGGGGCTGAAGAGTGACGTCCATCTTTGGGCTGAAGTCTGGATCCAAGCGGCGACTGAAGAAATCCATCCTCGGGCTGAAGTCGGAAGTCCATCATCTGGATGAAGTCTTCTATCAAGCCGCATCTTCAATCTTCTTTCTTCTGGAGCGGAGCGGAAACCATCTTCTTCCAAGCCGACGCGGAACATCCTCTTCAACCGACGACTAGACGACGAATGACGGTTCCTTTAAATTACGTCATCCAATAGGATTCTATCAGCCAATCGGAATTAAGGTAGGAATATTCTGATTGGCTGATGGAATCAGCCAATCAGAATCAAGTTCAATCCGATTGGCTGATCCAATCAGCCAATCAGATTGAGCTCGCATTCTATTGGCTGTTCCGATCAGCCAATAGAATGCGAGCTCAATCTGATTGGCTGATTGGATCAGCCAATCGGATTGAACTTGAATCTGATTGGCTGATTGAATCAGCCAATCAGATTTTCTTACCTTAATTCCGATTGGCTGATCGAATCCTATCAGCCAATCGGAATTCGAGGGACACCATCTTGGATGACATCATTTAAAGGAAACTTCATTCGTCGTTCAGTCGTCGAGCCAGCTGGATGTTCCGCGTAGGAGGGCTGAAGAAAGAAGATTGAAGATGCCGCTTGGAGGAAAACTTCGCCCCGATAGAGGACCTCTTCTTTGCCGCTTGGATGATGACATCGCCGGGATGGAAGACTTCTTTGCCGCTTGGATGAAGACATTGCCGGATGGAAGACTTCTTCTTTGCCGCTTGGATGAAGATATCGCACGGATTGGATGAAGAGTTCGGCCCGGCTGGGTGAAGACGACTCAAGGTAGGGAGATCTTCTGGGGCTTAGTGTTAGGTTTTTTAAGGGGGGTTTGGGTGGGTTTAGAGTAGGGGTATGTGGGTGGTGGGTTTTAATGTTGGGGGTGGTATTGTGGGTTTTTTTACAGGCAAAAGAGCTGTTTACTTTTTTTTTACAGGCAAAAGAGCTGGTTAATTTTTAATTTAGAATAGGGTAGGGCATTTTTTTATTTTGGGGGGCTGTATTATTTTATTAGGGGGCTTAGAATAGGCGTAATTAGCTTAAAATTCTTGTAATCTTTTTTTATTTTTTGTAATTTAGTGTTTGGTTTTTTTTGTAATTTAGTTTAGTGTATTTAATTGTATTTTAGTTTATATATTAGTAGTTTATTTAATTTATTGATAGTGTAGGTGTATTTGTAACTTAGGTTAGGATTTATTTTACAGGTAAATTCGTAATTATTTTAACAAGGTAGCTATTAAATAGTTATTAACTATTTAATAGCTAATGTACCTAGTTAAAATAAATACCAAGTTACCTGTAAAATAAATATAAACCCTAAAATAGCTACAATGTAATTATTAATTATATTGTAGCTATCTTATTGTTTATTTTATAGGTAAGTATTTAGATTTAAATAGGAATATTTTAATTAATAATATTAATATTAATTAGATTTATTTTAATAAGAATTTAGTTAGGGGTGTTAGAGTTAGATAGGGTTAATATAGTTAATATATATATATATATATATATATATATATAATATAATATAATATAATATAATAACTATATTAACTATATTAACCCTAATATAATTAGTTTTAATATAGTTAATATATATAATATAATAACTATATTAACTATATTAAGACTAATATAATTAGGGTTAATATAGGTGGCGGCGGTGTAGGGGGAGTAGATTAGGGGTTAATGTATTTAATATAGGTTGCGGCGGGGTAGGGGGATTAGATTAGGGGTTAATACATTTATTATAGGTGGCGGCGGTGTAGGGGGATTTAGATTAGAGGCAAAAGAGCTGTTTACTTTGTGACAATGCCCCGCAAAAAGCCCTTTTAAGGGCTGGTAAAAGAGATGGTTACTTTAGGGCAATGGCCCGCAAATAGCCCTTTTAAGGGCTGGCAACAGAGCTGTTTACTTTGGGGTAATGCCACGCAAAAAGCCCTTTTCAGGGCTATTTGTAGGGTTAGATTTAGGTTTATTTGTAGGGATAGTTTAGTATTTTAGGGGTTAATTAATTTAATATAGGTGGCGGCAGTATAGGGGGATTAGATTAGGGGTTAATAATTTAATATAGGTGGCGGCGGTATAGGGGGATTAGATTAGGGGTTAATAATTTAATATAGGTGGCAGCGGTATAGGGGGATTAGATTAGGGGTTAATAATTTTAATATAGCTGGCAGCGGGGTAGGAGCTCACATTAGGGGGTAGGTAATGTAGATGGCGGCGGGGTAGGGGCTCACATTAGGGGGTAGGTAATATAGATGGCGGCGGTGTAGGGGCTCACATTAGGGGGTAGGTAATGTAGATGACGGCGGTGTAGGGGCTCACATTAGGGGGTTATACATTTAATGTAGGTAGGGGTTAAATACTTTATTAGGGATTGCGGCGGGGGATCGCTGTTGACAGGTAGATAGACATTGCGCATGCATTAGGTGTTAGGTTTTATTTAGCCGCTAGTTTAGGGAGTTACGGGGCTCCAATAGACAGCGTAAGGCTTACTAAGCCTGCAATTTGTGGCGAGGTGAAAATGGAGTAGGATTTCTCCATTTTCGCCACGTAAGTCCTTACGCTGTATATTGGATACCAAACTGCGCTGGTTTGGTATACCTGTCTATGGGCCAAAACACTACGGCCGAAGGCAGAATTATACAAGCGTAACTTCTATGTTACGCTGTATATGTGATACCAAACCAGTGCAAATTTTGGCGTTGCCGGCTTTTGCGGGCGACGATTTATATCGGATCGGGCCCTATAATTTTGACAAAATACGTGTCACGCTAGCACTTCAGACACTATATTTTTTACACAATTATGTGTCACGCTAGCACTTTCAGACACTTTTTAAAAATTTATTTAGCTTGTTATTTATCGCACATCAGTAAACGGGCAAATTTGCTCATCTGCGGGCACGCAATAGATTAGTGCTCCTCTTGTAATCTGGCCCTGTGTGAGCACCACCACACCTCCCTCAGCAGAGGGATAATTTGAACCAGTTGATACTCTCCCATGTGAAAATAAACATATTTACATAAAATGTCTTCAGTAGAGGGCTTTTAAACACATAGCCAAGATGTTTGTCCTGGCACTACAGAGGAGCATACAGCCACAAGTACAGTAATTTTATTTTAAATACATACAGAAAGGAAAGCGCTCTACCAGGAACAAACAACAGATCAGTATCTTGTTCTATGGTAAATTACCGCCTGGGAGCAGCCTCTTTTAGCCCAGTTGTGCTTTTCACAGAGAGCTTTCCTGAAGCATATCAGTCGGATCCCACCTAACAAGGTCAGTCCAGCTCTGAAATACCAGGTGTAAGAAATTGAAAACTTTTTATTATTCCATGCACATTAATTAATTAAACAAGTAATGTATTAGCACTTCATATTAAAACCTTGCTTTTAGAGAACACATATAATTGCAGGCCAAATAAGGCCCTGGGAATAAGGCTTTGTTTACATTCCTGCTCTGCGCACGACATAAACAATATAGGCTTTCAGTATTGCATAGCACTATGAGAAACTAACTTTATTATGACTAATTAATGTAATTTTTTAAGCAATTGGCAGCAAAATAGCAATGTCATTGCTTGTTAACATATTGTTTACAGTCTTGTAATAAAAAGTTAGTTCTGCGATTCTGTGGAGGGGGGCAAAGAGCTTTCGGGCAAGCCACAACTGTCTCTCTGACACCATACAGGCAGAGAAAGATGCAGACTGAAAGTTTGGTTCAGTGTTGCTTTTGGGTATCATCACAGTGTTGAGTCTGGACTGTTCCTGTTGAGATGAGACTAGACTGAACATCCTCTACAAAGTATTTGCAACCTTATGAGATGGAGTTCCTCCTGTGTGTGATAACTTACCTACTTCCCTGCCAGTGTGTGCCATCTTTAAAGTGAAGGTAAACTTTGATGAAGGAAAGCCTGTTTTTTTAAAAATACTATTAAAAACAGTGGCACTTTCATTCATCAAAGTTTAGAAAGCAGACGATTGAATTAAAAACGTACCTTTGTTCTTCTCACAGCCAGAGCAGCTTACTCCACCCGGAGATCCTCTCTTTACACGTCATCAATGACTAATCCAGCTTCCTCCAATCATGGTTTTCCCCCCAGTGGAGTCATGGCACACTGACTGCAGTCCACTCTTTTAAATACTTGGGTATGTTGTTAGACTCCAATCTATCTTTTGGCCTCCATATAGAAAAACTGGCATCTAAACTTTATCCAAAAATAGGTGCCCTGTACAAAAACAAATCCTGCCTCAGCCCTACTGTAAAGGAAAAGATTGTACAGCAAATGCTGATGCCAATCGTGGATTATGGGGATGTAGTATATGCATCTGCACCGCAAACTCACCTTAATAAACTTAATACATTGGCCTCTATTTATCAAGCTGTCAACCGCAAATACGCTGGAATTCCGCAGCGTATTTGTGGCGAGCCTGATTCGCCATAGTTATCAATCCCTACAGACCGGCAAAAGCAAAATATGGTGACGTAACATACGATCCGGCGGACTCAATCCGACACAGATCAATGCTTACGTCACTACAGATGTTCCGAACGCAAGTTCAGCACAATCTGACTACTTTTGGAAGTTATCAAAGAACTACCAGAACTACCAGGTACGCTCGCTTATGTTCGCTGCTGCCCGATATCCCATTGATTCCTACGGGAAATGTCTACACCTAACACCCTAACATGTACCCTGAGTCTAAACACCCCTAATCTGCCCCCCCTACACCGCCGCCACCTACATTATACTTATTAACACCAAAGCCGGCGCTCCCGGAGCCCACCGCAACTAAATAAAGTGTTAAACCCCTAAACCGCCGCTCCCAGACCCCGCCGCAACTAAATAAATTGTTTAACCCCTAAACCGCCACTCCCGGAGCCCACCGCCACCTACATTACATTTATTAACCCCAAATCTGCCCCTCTACACCGTCGCCACTATATTAAACGAATTAACCCCTAAACCTAAGTCTAACCCTAACCCTAACGCCCCGCTAACTTAAATATTATTTAAATAAATATAAATAAAATTACTATTATTAACTAAATTATTCCTATTTAAAACTAAATACTTACCTATAAAATAAACCCTAAGCTAGCTACAATATAACTAATAGTTAGATTGTATCTATCTCAGGGTTTATTTTTATTTTACAGGCAACTTTGTATTTATTTTAACTAGGTACAATAGTTATTAAATAGTTATTAACTATTTAATAACTACCTAGCTAAAATAAAGACAAAAGTACCTGTAAAATAAAACCTAACCTAAGTTACAATTACACCTAACACTACACTATAATTAAGTTAATTAACTACAATTACCTACAATTAAATACAATTAAATAAAATACAAAAAAACAACACTAAATTACAGATAATAAAAAAATAATTACAAGAATTTTAAACTAATTACACCTAATCTAAGCCCCCTAATAAAATAACCCCCCCACAAAATAATAAAAATCCCTACCCTATACTAAATTAAAAATAGCCCTTAAAAGGGATTTTTGCTGGGCATTGCCCTAAAGTAATCAGCTCTTTTACCTGTAAAAAAAGAAATACAACTCCCCCCAACATTACAACCCACCACCCACATACCCAACCCTACTCTAAAACCCACCCAATCCCCCCTTAATAAAACCTAACACTACCCCCTTGAAGATAACCCTACCTTGAGCTGTCTTCACCCAACCGGGCCTAAGTCCTCAACGAAGCCAGGCAAAGTCTTCATCCAACCGGGCAGAAGAGGTCCTCCAGACAGGCAGAAGTCTTCATCCATGCGGCATCTTTTATCTTCATCCATCCGACGAGGAGCGGTTCCATCTTGAAGACATCCAACGCGGAGCATCCATCCAGACTGGTGACTACCCGACGAATGACTGGTCCTTTATATGACGTCATCCAAGATGGCATCCCTTGAATTCCGATTGGCTGATAGAATTATATCAACCAATCGGAATTAAGGTAGGAAAAATCCTATTGGCTGATGCAATCAGCCAATAAAATTGAAGTTTAATCCTATTGGCTGATCCAATCAGCCAATAGGATTGAGCTTGCATTCTATTGGCTGTTCCAATCAGCATCAGCCAATAGGATTTTTTCTACCTTAATTCCGATTGGCTGATAGAATTCTATCAGCCAATCGGAATTCAAGGGACACGATCTTGGATGACGTAATTTAAAGGACCAGTCATTCTTTGGGTAGTCGTCGGTCTGGATGGATGCTCCGCGTCAGAAGTCTTCAAGATGGAGCCGCTCCTCGTCAGATGGATGAAGATAGAAGATGCCGCATGGATGAAGACTTCTGCCCATCTGGAGGACCTCTTCTGCCCGGTTGGATGAAGACTTCGCCCGGCTTCGTTGAGGATTTAGGCCCGATTGGGTGTTAGGTTTTATTAAGGGGGGATTGGGTGGGTTTCAGAGTAGGGTTGGGTGTGTGGGTGGTGGATTTTAATGTTGGTGGGGGTTGTATTTCTTTTTTTACAGGTAAAAGAGCTGATTACTTTGGGGCAATGCCCTGCAAAAAGCCCTTTTAAAGGCTGTTTGTAATTTAGTATAGAGTAGAGCTTTTTATTATTTTGGGGGGCTTTTTTATTTTATTAGGGGGGTTAGATTAGGTGTAATTAGTTTAAAATTCTTGTAATTATTTTTTTATTTTCTGTAATTTAGTGGGGGGTTTTTTGTACTTTAGTTAATTTTATTTAATTGTATTTAATTGTAGGTAATTGTAGTTAATTAATTTAATTTATTTAATTATAGTGTAGTGTTAGGTGTAATTGTAACTTAGGTTAGGATTTATTTTACAGGTAAATTTGTCTTTATTTTAGCTAGGTAGTTATTAAATAGCTAATAACTATTTAATAACTATTGTACCTAGTTAAAATAAATACAAACTTGCCAGTAAAATAAAAATAGACCCTAAGCTAGCTACAATGTAACTATTAGTTATATTGTAGTTATATTAGGGTTTATTTTATAGGTAAGTATTTAGTTTTAAATATGAATTATTTAGTTATTAATTGTAATTTTTTTAGATTTATTTAAATAATATTTAAGTTAGGGGGGTGTTAGGGTTAGACTTAGGTTTAGGGGTTAATTAATTTAATATAGTGGCGGCGGTGTAGGGGGGGGCAGATTAGGGGTTAATAAATGTAATGTAGGTGGCGGTGGGCTCCGGGAGCGGCGGTTTAGGGGTTAAACATTTTATTTAGTTGCGGCGGGGTCCGGGAGCGGCAGGATAGAGGTTAATAACTTTATGTAGTTGACGGCGGTATAGGAGCGGCAGATTAGGAGTTAATATGTATAATGTAGGTGGCGGTGGGCTCCGGGAGCGGCAGTTAATGGGTTAATACCTTGATTCAGTTGCGCCGGGGTCCGGGAGCGGCAGGATAGGGGTTAATAAATATAATGTAGGTGGTGGTGGGCTCCGGGAGTGGCGGTTTAGGGGTTAATACATTTATTAAAATTACGGTGGGCTCCGGGAGTGGCGGTTTAGGGGGGTAAAACAGTATAGTACAGGGAGTGCAGAATTATTAGGCAAGTTGTATTTTTGAGGATTAATTTTATTATTGAACAACAACCATGTTCTCAATGAACCCAAAAAACTCATTAATATCAAAGCTGAATAGTTTTGGAAGTAGTTTTTAGTTTGTTTTTAGTTATAGCTATTTTAGGGGGATATCTGTGTGTGCAGGTGACTATTACTGTGCATAATTATTAGGCAACTTAACAAAAAACAAATATATACCCATTTCAATTATTTATTTTTACCAGTGAAACCAATATAACATCTCAACATTCACAAATATACATTTCTGACATTCAAAAACAAAACAAAAACAAATCAGTGACCAATATAGCCACCTTTCTTTGCAAGGACACTTAAAAGCCTGCCATCCATGGATTCTGTCAGTGTTTTGATCTGTTCACCATCAACATTGCGTGCAGCAGCAACCACAGCCTCCCAGACACTGTTCAGAGAGGTGTACTGTTTTCCCTCCTTGTAAATCTCACATTTGATGATGGACCACAGGTTCTCAATGGGGTTCAGATCAGGTGAACAAGGAGGCCATATCATTAGATTTTCTTCTTTTATACCCTTTCTTGCCAGCCACGCTGTGGAGTACTTGGACGCGTGTGATGGAGCATTGTCCTGCATGAAAATCATGTTTTTCTTGAAGGATGCAGACTTCTTCCTGTACCACTGCTTGAAGAAGGTGTCTTCCAGAAACTGGCAGTAGGACTGGGAGTTGAGCTTGACTCCATCCTCAACCCGAAAAGGCCCCACAAGCTCATCTTTGATTATACCAGCCCAAACCAGTACTCCACCTCCACCTTGCTGGCCTCTGAGTCGGACTGGAGCTCTCTGCCCTTTACCAATCCAGCCACGGGCCCATCCATCTGGCCCATCAAGACTCACTCTCATTTCATCAGTCCATAAAACCTTAGAAAAATCAGTCTTGAGATATTTCTTGGCCCAGTCTTGACGTTTCAGCTTGTGTGTCTTGTTCAGTGGTGGTCATCTTTCAGCCTTTCTTACCTTGGCCATGTCTCTGAGTATTGCACACCTTGTGCTTTTGGGCACTCCAGTGATGTTGCAGCTCTGAAATATGGCCAAACTGGTGGCAAGTGGCATCTTGGCAGCTGCACGCTTGACTTTTCTCAGTTCATGGGCAGTTATTTTGCGCCTTGGTTTTTCCACACGCTTCTTGCGACCCTGTTGACTATTTTGAATGAAACGCTTGATTGTTCGATGATCACGCTTCAGAAGCTTTGCAATTTTAAGAGTGCTGCATCCCTCTGCAAGATATCTCACTATTTTTGACTTTTCTGAGCCTGTCAAGTCCTTCTTTTGACCCATTTTGCCAAAGGAAAGGAAGTTGCCTAATAATTATGCACACCTGAACTGATATAGGGTGTTGATGTCATTAGACCACACCCCTTCTCATTACAGAGATGCACATCACCTAATATGCTTAATTGGTAGTAGGCTTTCGAGCCTATACAGCTTGGAGTAAGACAACATGCATAAAGAGGATGATGTGGTCAAAATACTCATTTGCCTAATAATTCTGCACTCCCTGTATAGTGTGGGTGCTTAGTGACAGTATAGCAAGAAAGCTGTGAATAAGCCGAAGAGCAGCGAGATCGATGACTGTTAGTTAACAACAGTCCGCTGCTCATCGCTCCGTACTTGGTGCGTGGCTTTTTGACAGCTTTCTTGATAATTTTGGAGAGCATATTCAGGTCCGAGGCGGCGACGTTAGGCAATCTTAGGTGAGCGTATTGGGGCCGTCGAATGCAAGAAAGTCGACGGTTTGATAAATAGAGGCCATTGTATAACTAGTTCTGCCGCTTTGTGCTACAATGTAACTACAGGACCCACTATTGTGACATGCTAAAAGAACTAAACTGGCTGTCGCTGGAATCCAGACGCACCCTCCATCTTTCCTGCCTTGTGTTTTAAAGCTTTTCAGGGAAGCTCCCACCCTACCTGAACAGAATGCTCTCACCGGCTATTCCCACCTCCTATAACCGCCGATGCAGTACCAGCACATTATTTAGCTTGCCTCAATACAAAAGAAAGCAGCTCGATCCTCCTTTTCCTACAGAGCACCACAATTATGGAATGACCTCCCGCACACTTTCAAACCTTCCCCATGCATAATATCCTTTAAGAGATCCATCTCTACATATCTCAAAATAGAATGCACCTGTCATGGTTGATTATATATTTCCTACCTGTTCTATGTTAAAAAAAATTGCATATATTGTGTATTATTATTATTGTTTTTGTATTTTATTGTACCCATTGTATCAATGCAATGTTTTGTGTACCCAGGACATACTTGAAAATGAGAGAAATCTCAATGTATCTTTCCTGGTAAAATATTTTATAAATAAATAAATAAATTGCCTGAGGCTATTGCACTGGGGGGTCTCAAGTTTAATGGCTCTGTTTTAGTGCACTGCATAGGATTTAGACTTAATTATTTTACCTAGTGATTTAGCACATATTCTCCAAATGTTAAAGGACCAGTCAACACAGTAGATTTGCATAATCAACAAATGCAAGATAACAAGACAATGCAATAGCACTTAGTCTGAACTTCAAATGAGTAGTAGATTTTTTTTCTGACAATTTTAAAAGTTATGTCTTTTTCTACTCCCCCTGTACCATGTGACAGCCATAAGCCACTCACAAATGCATACACGTACCATGTGACAGCAATCAGCCATTTACAAATGCAGTAGGGAAACAGGAAGGCGCCAATAGGGTAATAACGCTAAAACCCTGGGAAACAAGTGGATAAGGAAGATACCGATACTCACAAACCAGGCGGCACTAAGACGTGCCTAGCAACGCAGACCGGGACCTCAACGTCGCCCGGAAGACTAACAAAGGCAGCGGCTGATCCTCGAGCCAGGCCGGGTTCCGTAAGGCCAATCAGGATCTCTGGATACTGACACACCTTCCTCCTTGTATGCCGATAATCTGTACACTGGCAGAGGGACAGGTGAATAGCGGTAAACAGTGTTTAAAGCTCCAAATTGCCGAAAAAAATAGCACAGTCCACTACTGGAAAGAGGAGGGAGCAAACTCCAGCAGAGTAAAATAAAACAGTTTTATTAAAATGTTTTAAAAACAAAGCATCAAAACAATGCGTTTCTCGGCTACGCGTTTCTTTGATGCTTTGTTTTTAAAACATTTTAATAAAACTGTTTTATTTTACTCTGCTGGAGTTTGCTCCCTCCTCTTTCCAGTAGTGGACTGTGCTATTTTTTTCGGCAATTTGGAGCTTTAAACACTGTTTACCGCTATTCACCTGTCCCTCTGCCAGTGTACAGATTATCGGCATACAAGGAGGAAGGTGTGTCAGTATCCAGAGATCCTGATTGGCCTTACGGAAAACGGCCTGGCTCGAGGATCAGCCGCTGCCTTTGTTAGTCTTCCGGGCGACGTTGAGGTCCCGGTCTGCGTTGCTAGGCACGTCTTAGTGCCGCCTGGTTTGTGAGTATCGGTATCTTCCTTATCCACTTGTTTCCCAGGGTTTTAGCGTTATTACCCTATTGGCGCCTTCCTGTTTCCCTACTGCAGATTCTTTCACCGTGGACACACGCTATAGAAGAGCGGCCTCCCTATTGGATTATCTGGACAGACCTCCATTTTTACCATCCGGGGCGCACCTCCGTCAAGAACTTTGCTTCTCTGACTTCATTTACAAATGCATACACACTTATTCTTGCACATGCTCAGTATGAGCTGGTGACTCAAAAAGTTTAAATATAAAAAGACTGTGCACATTTAGATAATCGAAGTAAATTGGAAAGTTGTTTAAAATGGCATGCTCTATCTGAATAATGAAAGTTTAATTTTGATTGAGTGTCCCTTTAATAGTGGGGGATAAGCCAGCCAGAAGCTACACTTTCCTGCAGAATATGTAGGTCTGTTCTTATTTTGACTCTCATACATGCTTTGTAAATGCGTGCCCCCTCGTGAAAAAAAAATGCCCCCCTATTTCATTCGTTCTGGAGCCGACCCTGCTGTGGCTTACAATTGAGTATTAAAAGAAAAATTCAAAACACGTCATATGTAGAAAAATGGTCCTATTACACAAATAGGAAAAGTATGCTCTTTCTACACATTTTGTTTAAAGGGATCTTAAACACTTGTCATCAAGTAAGCATATTTTTTAACTCATAATGCAGAATTTATATAATTAAGCCAAACTGCATTGTTTTTTTTTTATATACATTTTATAAATTAAAGCCTTGCTTTTATTATACTATTTTAAAATTCAGTGTTTCTATATACCGTTTTGCACTTTGAGGAAAGTGATGTGCACTAAACCCGGATGTCTTTGCTTATTGCTGTGAGTGTGCACGGCTGCAGACATCACGCTCTCCAGCATTAGCAAAGACACACGGTCAGCGTTACACAGCGGTTGCAGTGGTCCTGACATTTCCTTGCCTGTTCAAGATATCTGGCAGTGGCAGCACCCTATTCAAAAGTATGCGCTCCTCAAACCCAGCTGTCATTGAAATCTCTATGAAGCTTGCTCACGCAGCTCTCATCAATCGCGTGAGCGAGCTTCATAGATACAGTGGGCACAGTTATTCTAATACCCAACGAGTTACATGATGCACGTTACAATATGGCGGCGCACACCATGTTATAGAGGCGGTGGCTTAGATGTTCTTTTTAATTGAGCATACTTTAGTATCTGAAAGTAAGATTTTGGTGAGATAATAAAAAACATTATAGTCAACAAGTGTTAATCTTAAAAAAATATATATTTACTAAATATGGAAGGTGTTTAAGGTCCCTTTAATGTTTCCACTTAAAATATAACTTTTATTAGTTATTGTTAAAAAAGGCAGCAGAAATTGAAATTGTATCTAGCGTGCCAGAAGTAAGTTAACAAACACAACTCTATAATTATGACTTGTGGGTAATGTTACAATGTTTTACAAGAGCCTCTATTGAGGAACTATATCCTATATTGCCCTATATTAGGGTAGATTAGCCACTTGTTACTTAGTATGCTATATTTCCCATCCCCATCCTTCCCCCCAAGTCAAGTACACCACGTATTGCAGCAGCTTAAGTAAATAAGTTAAGTTAGTCATAAATTAAGAGTGCAAGTTAAAAGTAGAACAAAAGCCCCTGATGCGGTCGTGTTTCACTTGTACGCTTCCTCAGAGCGGTGATACCTTGTATCTAAGCCTTTGCAGACTGCCCCCTTATCTCAGTTCTTTTGACAGACTTGCATTTGAGCCAATCAGTGCTAACTCGTAAATAACTCAATGGATGTGAGCACAATGTTACCTATATGAACTAGCAGTGTCTAACTGTGAAAACTGTCAAAATGAACTGAGATAAGAGGCAGCCTTCAAGGGCTTAAGAATTAGCATATGAGCCTACCTAGGTTTAGTTTTCAACAAAGAATAACAAAAGAATAAAGCAAATTTGATGATTGCAAAGTTGTTTAAAATTGCATGCCTTATCTGAATCATGAAAGTTTAATTTTGACTTGACTGTCCCTTTAAAGAGCGGCGGGGTTCATTCGCACTTTTAACTTGTAATACTTGTGCTATCCTGCATGTGTTACAAGTTTACTTTCAGCTGTATTAGTGTTCAATCAGGTGACCCCTCTGAGGAAGCGTACAAGTGAAACGCGACCGCGTCAGGGGCTTTTGTTCTACTTTTAACTTGCACTCTTAATTTTTGACTAACTTAACTGATTTACTTAAGCTGCTGCAATACGTGGTGTACTTGACTGGGGGGAAGGATGGGGATGGGAAATATAGCATACTAAGTAACAAGTGGCTAATCTACCCTAATATAGGGCAATATAGGATATAGTTCCTCAATAGAGGCTCTTGTAAAACATTGTTGGTCTTGTTCTCCCACTCCTTGCTACCCTCATATGTGATTGGAATTAATTGTTTAGCAACATTGTAACATTACCCACAAGTCATAATTATAGAGTTGTGTTTTTAACTTACTTCTGGCATGCTACATATAATTTCAATTTCTGCTGCCTTTTTTAACAATAACTAGTAAAAGTTATATTATAAGTGGAAACATTAAACAAAATGTGTTGAAAGAGCATACTTTACCTATTTGTGTAATAGGACCATTTTTCTAATGTTATAACATGCTCTAAGCACACTCCTGACCAGCTACGTCTTTCTTCAATCTAGATAACAAGGTCAGTCGGGAGAAAATAAATATTCTCTTTTTCCCAAATCACTGTGGGATCACTCTTTTCTAGTTTTGTTACATCATATGTAGATGTTGGGGTCCTGAAGTGAATACAGAAGTATTCCCATCATGCCAAGATACATATGGCATTTATATGGTAAATGAATGTTGAGGATGTATTCTGATGACAATAGGTTAATGTCACACATGTAAATGAGAATTTTCCTTGCACAATGAACAAAGGGTTTACATGGATAGAGCTTTTCTGTAACCTTACATGATGTGAATGGGCTATTGTATGTGTCAGTTGTTGGAGACATCCCAGTTTCTATACTTAACACACAAAAAGTCCTTTTCAGGAGCTTTTCTATTAAAAATGTATTTGTGACATATACACACATATATACACATGTATACACATATATACACACTGTATGTATATATACTTTGAAGCCCTTTCCATTGAAATACCTGAAAACATGAAAAATAATTTTTAATTAATTTTAATAATTAATCATAATTTTATACATATATATATATATATATATATATATATATATATATATATATATATATATTTGTGTGTGTGTGTATTATTTTTTAAATAAAGCAATGATGCAAAACTTGAAAGAGACAGGACAAAATTTGACAAACACATACAGGAGGAATTGAGGGTCCTATTTCTATGGGAACTTACAATCTAGAAGGGTAGGAGGTTGAGAAACAGGAGGTGATGACTGCAAGTGTTAGAATGATAATACAGAGTTAGATGAGGGCAATTATTAGGTAAGTGGAATTTATTTGTTACTGAGTTGGGTGGTAGGATTCCCTGAACAAAAATGTCTTTATGGAGCATTTAAAGGGACAGGAAACCCCAAAATTTTCTTTCATGATTTGGATAGAACATACCATTTTAAACAACTTTCCAATTTACTTCTATTATCAAATTTGCTTCATTCTCTTGTTATCCTTTGCTGAAGGAACATCATTTCACTACTGGCAGCTAGCTGAACACATCTAGTTAGCCAATCAAAAAAGACAAATGTGTGGAGCACCAATCAGCAACTAGCTACCACTAGTGTAGGATATGTGCGTATTCTTTTTGAACAAGGACTACCAAGAGAACAAGCACATTTGAAAATAGAAGTGAATTTAGAAGTGTCTTAAAATAACATGCTCTATTTGAATCATGCAAGTTTTTCTTTTACTTTTCTATCCCTTTAAAAGAAGGAAGATTAGGGAAAGTCTCACAGCCAGAGGGAGAGCGTTCCAGAGGGTAGGTGCACAGCCAGAGGGAGAGCGTTCCAGAGGGTAGGTGCACAGCCAGAGGGAGAGCGTTCCAGAGGGTAGGTGCACAGCCAGAGGGAGAGCGTTCCAGAGGGTAGGTGCACAGCCAGAGGGAGAGAGTTCCAGAGGGTAGGTGCACAGCCAGAGGGAGAGCGTTCCAGAGGGTAGGTGCACAGCCAGAGGGAGAGCGTTCCAGAGGGTAGATGCACAGCCAGAGGGAGAGCGTTCCAGAGGGTAGGTGCACAGCCAGAGGGAGAGCGTTCCAGAGGGTAGGTGCACAGCCAGAGGGAGAGCGTTCCAGAGGGTAGGTGCACAGCCAGAGGGAGAGCATTCCAGAGGGTAGGTGCACAGCCAGAGGGAGAGAGTTCCAGAGGGTAGGTGCACAGCCAGAGGGAGAGCGTTCCAGAGGGTAGGTGCACAGCCAGAGGGAGAGCGTTCCAGAGGGTAGGTGCACAGCCAGAGGGAGAGCGTTCCAGAGGGTAGGTGCACAGCCAGAGGGAGAGCGTTCCAGAGGGTAGGTGCACAGCCAGAGGGAGAGCGTTCCAGAGGGTAGGTGCACAGCCAGAGGGAGAGCGTTCCAGAGGGTAGGTGCACAGCCAGAGGGAGAGCGTTCCAGAGGGTAGGTGCACAGCCAGAGGGAGAGCGTTCCAGAGGGTAGGTGCGCAGCCAGAGGGAGAGCGTTCCAGAGGATAGGTGCGCAGCCAGAGGGAGAGCGTTCCAGAGGGTAGGTGCACAGCCAGAGGGAGAGCGTTCCAGAGGGTAGGTGCACAGCCAGAGGGAGAGCGTTCCAGAGGGTAGGTGCACAGCCAGAGGGAGAGCGTTCCAGAGGGTAGGTGCACAGCCAGAGGGAGAGCGTTCCAGAGGGTAGGTGCACAGCCAGAGGGAGAGCGTTCCAGAGGGTAGGTGCGGCATGAATAAAGTCCTGCAGTCTAGCCTGGGAAGAAGTGATAATCAAAGATGCAAGGAGTAGGTCATTGTAAGATCTTAGTGGGTGGCTGGAGTATATTTTTGAGTAGTCAGGATAGGTAGTGGTATGAGTCGTTGCTAAAGGCTTTGTAGGCCAGGGTGGGAATTTTGAATTGAATTCTGCTGTAAATAGGGAGCCAGTGAAGGGACACTTAGGGCTAGATTTATCAAGCCCCTGCGGCAGCAAGTTCTCACAAGAACTTGCTCGCTGCGATTTATCAAGCAGCGGTCACCAGACCGCTGCTTCCCTAACATCTTCGCTACCTCTATTGTGGCGAAATTAAATCTCCTCGGTCGAGTCCGATCGAGGAGATTGACAGCTCCTGCCCGCGCGTGATTGGCTGTGCGCGGGCAGGGGGCGGGATTGCACGCAAGCGCAAAATTGCGCTCGTGTGCAATGTTAATTACCTGCAGGTAATTTCGCCCCGCCACAGGCAAGCTGAGGCATACAGGGGCGCGTATACGCGCCCCTGTACGCCTCAGCGTTGATAAATCTAGCCCTTAGAGAGGTGCAGCAGATACCGAGTGATAAGGAATGTGGATTAGCCTGGCAGAGGCATTTAGGATGGATTGAAGGGGGGGTGGGAGATCAGGGCCAGTGAGTAGGTTATTGCAGTAATCAAGTCAGGAAATTATAAGGGAGTGGATTATCAGCTTTGTGGTCTCAGCTTTAAAAAAACGGGCAAATTTTTAAAATATTGCATAGGTGGAGAGCTATTTGATGCGGGGGATAAAGAACAGGTTGGAGTCAAGTGTAACTCAGAGGCAGCGGACTTGGGGTGATGGGAAGCTAGTGATGCTGTTGGCGGTGATAGAGAAGTCAGAAATTGGAGTGGAGCTAGAAGGGGGGGATTAGAAGGATCTCAGTCTTGGACATGCTAATCTTTAGGTGGGGAGAGGCCATCCAGGAAAAAATGCCAGATAAGCTGTTGCTGATATGAGAAAGTACAGAAGGAGATAGAGCTGGGATGGAGAGGTAGATCTGTGTATCAGCATAAAGGTAATATTTGTAGCCATAGCTGTTGATACATTTACCAAGTGCAAAAGTATAAATGGAGAAGAGTAGAGGACCCAGGACAGAGCCTTGAGGTACAGACAGAGGCCGTGAAGAGGAAGAGTCACCAGTAAATGACACAGAAAAGGACCTGTGAGAAAGATAAGAGAGGATCCAAGAGAGAGCCGTGTCACAGGGACCAAGAGAGCTGAGGGTCTGTAGGAGGAGGTGGTGGTCAACTGTGTCGAAGGCAGCTGAGAGGTCAAGTAAAATAAGTATGGAGAAGTGGCCGTTGCTTTTAGCAGAAAGAAGATTGTTAGTAACCTTGGTCAGGGCAGTTTCAGTTGAGTGTTGGGGGCAGAAGCCAGATTGCAGGGGGCCAAGCAAGGAGTTGGAGGACAGGAAGAGGGTTAGTTGGCGTCGGCTTAGCGTACAAGCGATAGGTGTTAGTTGTTTTTTTTTGTTCTCTTAATTGAAGTCTATGCTGAGAAGAAGTTAAAGTGGTAGCAATATCTGAAGTCCTACAGTGAAAGGGATAGTCTACACCAACATATTTATTGGTGAATAAGTTAATCCCTTTATTACCCATTCCCAAGTTTTGCATAACCAACACAGTTATATTAATACACTTTTACCTCTGATTACCTTGTATCCAAGCCTTTGCAGACTGCCCCCTTATCTCAGTTCTTTTGACAGACTTGCATTTGAGCCAATCAGTGCTAACTTGTAAATAACTCAATGGATGTGAGCACAATGTTACCGATATGAACTAGCAGTGTCTAACTATGAAAACTGTCAAAATGAACTGAGATAAGAGGCAGCCTTCAAGGGCTTAGGAATTAGCATATGAGCCTACCTAGGTTTAGGTTTCAACAAAGAATAACAAAAGAATAAAGCAAATTTGATGATTGGAAAGTTGTTTAAAATTGCATGCCCTATCTGAATCATGAAAGTTTAATTTTGACTTGACTGTCCCTTTAATGAGCGGCAGGGTTCATTTGCACTTTTAACTTGTAATACTTGCACTATCCTGCATGCGCTACAAGTTTACTTTCAGCGGTATTAGTGTTCAATCTTGAGAGCTAAACACTGATCCACTTGTAATCTGGACCTTCAGTTGAAAACCGAAAAGCCTTTTTGGGAGCAAATTGCTGATAAATTGCAATCAAGGCCATTATTTTGTATTATTTTTGTCTCCTTGAAGCTATTGCATATTCTTATTATCTAGTGACCCTCTCTCATAATTTTTAAAAGCTGCAGAGTGTCATGGATAGTATAAAAACACATTTTAAAACTATAAATTAAAACACATTTTTTTAATTTCCATTCTATTGCAGGTTCTTCTGTGATTATCTCTGCTGAGGCCAATCATGAACAGCTGTGTAACAGGGTTAGGCTTGTGAAGTCTACAGTGCACAGTTCCAGTCTGCATAATTGGAAAAAAAATAATTACAGGAAAGGTAGCAAAATAAATAATAAAAACGGATTGTAAATTTTTACTATGCATAATGATTTACTTTATATTACAATCAAAGTGTTTAATGTCCCAAGAAACTAAGAGACTATGCTCACATTTATAGGGCTATAAATGTCCAAATCAAAGCGTAAATTACATAAGTTGTATATTACAAAATCAATTTAATATGTTGTATTTCCAGATAAGACAATCTGCATATAAAAATCTACTGTTTCTGGGCAATTATTATTATTGTTATCATTGTCCAACATGTGCATAACAATATTTTACTGCACATGCATTTTAATGTTGGCTTGACACAGCAAAAACATGTTTTTTATTTTAAGTGCGCTTTTTCTAAAAAGATCAGTATGCCAATTTCCAGAACAACCCATTCAGCTATTTTGCCTGAAACTCTAGAAATTTAAAAAACAGCATTTTTTACTTATTTTATTTTTTTCCTCGAAAGGTCTCAATTTGCTAAAATAGTTAGCTTGACATTTTCAATATTTGTAGTAACTTGCAATTACTCCAAAATGCAGCTAAATGTATCATTGCTATTCAGAATTAGAAGCAGGGAAAACCGGATAGAGCTTGATAAATACGGTTCTTGAGGTAGGCATTTATAATATGGTATTGAGGGAAACGTATTGTTTGTACACAGTTCTTTTCTGCAACACTATAGACATTATGCCAATAAAAAAAATGTAGGAACAGATTTCTTATTCTTTGCGTGTAGCATTCCACTGGATATTTTCACTGGCATAGTGGACATAAAAATTTGGCAGTTTGCCAATGGTGCTCTTAGGGCTAGATTATGAGTGGATCGCTATTTAGCGCTCCTGCGTTAACTTCACTAGACAGAGGCTTTTTTGCGCGTCAGGTTGCACTTGTATTTGTACACACATAAACATATATATATATTTTGTATGTCTGAGGAAGGGGCTAATCCCCCGAAAACGTTCACATAATTGGAATAAAATTTTGAAAAGTCCTGGGGGTCGATCCGATATAAAGCGTCGCCCGCAAAAGCCGGCGACGCCAATAATTGCGCGGATTTGGTATCCTATATACGGCGTAAGCTAGAAGTTACGCGCGTATATTTCTGCCGTCGCCCGCAGTTTTTTGGGCCATAGGCAGGTATACCAAACCCGCGCAGTTTGGTATCCAATATGCAGCGTAAGGACTTACGTGGCGAAAATGGAGAAAACTTACTCCATTTTCACCTCGCCACAAAAAGCAGCCGTAAGAAGCCTTACGCTGACTATTGGAGCCCCGTAACTTCCTAAACTGGCTGCTAAAATAAACCTAACACCTAACGCATGCGCAATGTCTATCTCCCTGTCAACCGCGATCTGCTAAAATAAACCTAACACCTAACGCATGCGCAATGTCTATCTCCCTGTCAACCGCGATCCCCCCCCCGAAATCCCTAATAAAGTTATTACCCCCTAAAACGCCGCTCCCGGACCCCGCCGCCATCTACATAAACTAACCCCCTACTGTGAGCCCCTAAAACCGCCGCCATCTACCTTATCTATCCCGTAATGTGACCCCTTACACCGCCGCCACCTATATAAAAATTATTAACCCCTAATTTAATCTACCTACCCCGCCGCCAGCTATGTTATCTATATTAACCCTAAGTATATTATAGTTAATATAGGTATTACATTATATATATTAACTATATTAACCCTAATTATATTAGGGTTAATATAGTTACTATAGTATTTATATTACCTATATTAACTCTATCTAACCCTAACTAAATTTATATTAAATTAATCTAATTCATTTATAAACTAAAATATTCCTATTTAAAACTAAATACTTACCTATAAAATAAACCCTAAGATAGCTACAATATAATTAATAATTACATTGTAGCTATGTTAGGGTTAATATTTATTTTACAGGTAAATTGTTAATTATTTTAACTAGGTATAATAGATATTAAATAGTTATTAACTATTTAATATCTACCTAGTTAAAATAATTACCCAATTACCTGTAAAATAAATCCTAACCTAAGTTACAAATACACCTACACTATCAATAAATTAAATAAACTACAAACATCTATCTAAAAATACAATTAAATTAACTAAACTAAATTACAAAAAAAAACAAACACTAAATTACAAAAAATAAAAAAAAGATTACAAGATTTTTAAGCTAATTACACCTATTCTAAGCCCCCTAATAAAATAATAAACCCCCAAAATAACAAAAATTCCCTGCCCTATTCTAAATTAAACAAATTTCAAAGCTCTTTACCTTACCAGCCCTTAAAAGGGCCTTTTGTGGGGCATGCCCCAAAGAATTCAGCTCTTTTGCATTCAACAAATACAATCCCCCCCCCCATTACAACCCACCACCCACATACCCCTATTCTAAACCCACCCAAACCCCCCTTAAAAAAGCCTAACACTACCCCCCTGAAGATCTCCCTACCTTGTCTTCAAGTTCAATCCGATTGGCTGATCCAATCAGCCAATCAGATTGAGCTCGCATTCTATTGGCTGTTCCGATCAGCCAATAGAATGCGAGCTCAATCTGATTGGCTGATTGGATCAGCCAATCGGATTGAACTTGAATCTGATTGGCTGATTCAATCAGCCAATCAGATTTTTTTAACTTAATTCCGATTGGCTGATAGAATCCTATCAGCCAATCGGAATTCGGTGGACGCCATCTTGGATGACGTCATTTAAAGGTACCTCATTCCAAGTTCAGCAGTCGGCCGGGATGGATGCTCCGCGGCGGCGGAGCGAAGAAAGAAGATTGAAGATGCCGCCGGAAGAATGAAGACTTTGCTGCCGCTTGGAGGAAGACGTCGCCGGAGGAAGAATTCTTCTTTGCCGCTTGGAGGATGACATCGCCGGAGGAAGAATTCTTCTTTGCCGCTTGGAGGACGACATCGCCCGGATCGGATCAGGAGTTCGGCCCGGTGTGGTGAAGACAAGGTAGGGAGATCTTCAGGGGGGTAGTGTTAGGCTTTTTTAAGGGGGGTTTGGGTGGGTTTAGAATAGGGGTATGTGGGTGGTGGGTTGTAATGGGGGGGGATTGTATTTGTTGAATGCAAAAGAGCTGAATTCTTTGGGGCATGCCCCACAAAAGGCCCTTTTAAGGGCTGGTAAGGTAAAGAGCTTTGAAATTTGTTTAATTTAGAATAGGGCAGGGAATTTTTGTTATTTTGGGGGTTTATTATTTTATTAGGGGGCTTAGAATAGGTGTAATTAGCTTAAATATCTTGTAATCTTTTTTTTATTTTTTGTAATTTAGTGTTTGTTTTTTTTTGTAATTTAGTTTAGTTAATTTAATTGTATTTTTAGATAGATGTTTGTAGTTTATTAAATTTATTGATAGTGTAGGTGTATTTGTAACTTAGGTTAGGATTTATTTTACAGGTAATTGGGTAATTATTTTAACTAGGTAGATATTAAATAGTTAATAACTATTTAATATCTATTATACCTAGTTAAAATAATTAACTATTTACCTGTAAAATAAATATTAACCCTAACATAGCTACAATGTAATTATTAATTATATTGTAGCTATCTTAGGGTTTATTTTATAGGTAAGTATTTAGATTTAAATAGGTATATTTTAGTTTATAAATGAATTAGATTAATTTAATATAAATTTAGTTAGGGTTAGATAGAGTTAATATAGTTAATATAAATACTATAGTAACTATATTAACCCTAATATAATTAGGGTTAATATAGTTAATATATATAATGTAATACCTATATTAACTATAATATACTTAGGGTTAATATAGATAATATAGCTGGCGGCGGGGTAGGTAGATTAAATTAGGGGTTAATCATTTTAATAGAGATGGCGGCGGTGTAAGGGGCTTACATTAGGGGTTAATAATTTTAATATAGATGGCGGCGGTGTTAGGGGCTCACTTTAGGGGGTTATAGGTATAATATAACTGGCGGCGGGGTATGGGAGCGGCGGTTTAGGGGTTAATAACTTTATTAGGTTGCGGCGGGGTAAAGGAGCGGCGGTTTAGGGGTTAATAGCTTTTTTATTGTTAGGCTAGTGAGGGGGGATAGCGGATAGAGGGTTAGACGTGTCGGGCTATGTTAGGGAGGCGTGTTAGACTTGTCGGGCTATGTTAGGGAGGCGTGTTAGACAGTGCGGGTGTTTTAAACTTTAGTCAGGTTTTATAGGCGCCGGCAGATTCTAACGTGCCGCAAGTCACTGGCGACGCCAGAAATTTGTACTTACGCAGATTTCTGGACATCGCTGGTTTGTGAGACTTACGGCACGTTAGCATCTGACGGCGACTTATATGGGATGGCTCGAGTTGCGAGCTGAAACTGCGGGCGACGCCGGTCTCCTCGCTTGCGCCGCAAACTGCGATCGATATCGGATCGCGCCCCTGGTGAGTGCACTCTTCATTACTTTCTATTTACCTATCTGCTGCACCCTGGGCATGTGATTTGGATTTCTGGAGTGCTTGTCTACTTTGAACTTTATATATATATATATATATATATATATATATATATATGCATGCATTTGTAAAGCTGTATTAGCGACCCAGGTTTTGGGAAAGACCTTGACGTGGTACCTGGGCTTGTCCCATTTGGCCAGATTTTTGCTTTTAATCTTAGCTGAGAGCTTCTAAATGCTGAGCTTTCTCTGTGTCATATATATATATATATATATATATATATATATATATATATATATATATATATATATATTTATATATATATACACACACACATACATATACATATATAGACATGTATATGTATCTCTATGCTAGATCCCTTTGCAGCCCTTTTTTTCCCAACACCGGAGACCTCATTTGTTTGAGCCCTTATAACTTTGTAAAGCAATTTTTTAAAAAAAATACTTTTTACCAGACAGTTTTAATGAGAGAGTAACTGTACTGTTAAATGTATTTTTGATGCGTTTTGTTGCATTTTTTTGTCTTGCGTAACATTTAATGAGAGCTCTTAAGTCGCGCTTACCCAATGCCCGTTAAATTTGATTGCACTCAAGAAAACACGCTTATTTTCAACTCGTAATACATGCACTATTTCTGTTGCTTGCAAAAAGCTGAGAAATCCCCCGTATCACTTGCGCACTTCAGGTAGCACGCCACTCGTAATCTAGCCCTGACTTGGCATTGGCCTTTTTAACAAGGTAAGTAATATTTTTTATTTTAAACAGACAAATTTTTCAACAATCAGTGAATTATTTAGGGACTTTTACATCCTTTCAACTAGTTGTTAAAAAAAAAAGAAAGATATTTGATGTCTCTTTGAAAATAAAGAAAATAGATATTTGTAATGGTTTGGAACATTGAAATGATTATTATTATTATTATTATCAGATATTTGTAGAGCGTCAACAGATTCTGCAGCGATAAAGGATTCATGTTGTATAACAATGTATAAGGTATTTAATGTAAATTGTTACTTTATTTTTGTTAATTAATTGTGTTTTTTATTTAATTTCTGATGCTTTAAATTAAAAATAAAGACATTGCTGAAACTTGATATATATATATATATATATATATATATATATATACTGTATATATATATATATATATATATATATATATATATATATATATATATATATATATATATATTATATATATATATATATATATATGAAATATATATAACATGCTGTGAATTTAATTTGCTAACTTGTTATAGCATTTATAGCCAAACATTGTCATAGATTATGATTATATATATATATATATATATATATATATATACACACACATACATAAACAGTACCAATTATTTTTATAAATTAAAAAAACTTATTAATTTGTAAATTATTAAATGATCTTAAATATTATTAACTCAAGTGCATAAATTAGCATTTTAGAAAAAATAACTTTATTTGTTACTAATAAAGCAACAATCCAAATTAAAATTATTTGAGGTCATGGAAAAAGAATTCTCTGCATTTACTGGGAATTGTCGGACACCTAACGGGAAGAAGGGAATCCATTTTAATTAGCTAGTTTTGTGTAATGAATGGGGGACACTTCATTAACTTTCAATGACCAGGATCCTATTAGCAACTTTCTGTTGTCTTTTCCGTTAATAAATTACACATCTCAGAAAGCTCCCAGACACACCAGTTATTGAATTCCCTTCACTTGCAGATTAACAGTTACCAAAATGTCTATAAGATAACAAAGTCTGGTAGCTAGCGTTACTCAAGGAAATCTGGATAATGATAATAGTAGAAGAAAGGGATGCTTAAGAAACACTAAATAAAGAAATGTATTTTATAATAGATGTGAAAGTACAAAATATGAATTATTGCCTTCAAATTTTTTTATTGTTTTACATATTTAATTTTAAAGATGGAGATGAAGAAGTTGTTTTTTTTCTGTATAATACTAATATATTAATATGTTTTCTGGATAATATTAATAATGATAAATTAATATGTTTTTCTGGATAATATTAATAATGATAAATTAATATGTTTTTCTGGATAATATTAATAATGATAAATTAATATGTTTTTCTGGATAATATTAATAATGATAAATTAATATGTTTTTCTAGATAATAATATTAATAATAATATATTAATGTTTTTTTCTGGATAATAATAATATAGGTTTTATTGTTATT
The DNA here is from genome assembly GCF_027579735.1 of Bombina bombina. Taxonomy (NCBI): domain Eukaryota; kingdom Metazoa; phylum Chordata; class Amphibia; order Anura; family Bombinatoridae; genus Bombina; species Bombina bombina. The sequence goes on from NC_069509.1 coordinate 62,214,496, forward strand.
TGCAAAGAGCCACCTAATTCTGTATGACTAAGCACGTCATCAAGGAGGTATATAACATTTAACATAGATTTACCATCCAAACAGTGATCAGATATTAAAAAAATAATAAAGAATAAATGTATAAATAAATATTTATTTTAAGTGAGCTGAAAACTAATTTTAAGCAACTGATAATTATTTAAAATAAATATAATAGCATGGGCATTATTTTTAAACTAGGGATATGGCACCCCTATGTACAGTATATATAGTGTTAAATTCCAGAAAAATAGAGAGAAATTGTAGCTTCTACTATTTATTTATTTTTAAGATTATTAATTGTGGAAGCACACACAACAATTTGTAAGTAATTAAATAATCCTAATTACATTTGTTTCTAAGATATCGAAAAGTAAGGATCGTAGTAATATCCAGATATTAGACTATGTAAAGTGATACAAGCTTATAACTAGAGTTTTTTTTAGTTTTTTTATATAAGGGAGATTAATGCAATGAGACCAAATACAGAAATAAAATATTAATATTTACTCACATACCCAGGTATTATAAATTTAGGATTTGGATATGCTCATTTTGGCAACCTTTCCCTAAACAAAAAGCTAAAAAGCACCAAAAATATATGCAAACAAACTTCACTGTATTGTTAAGTACATGCTATATCTTAAAGGAATAGTGTTCTGTAAAATAATTTTTCCCTTAATGTGTTTACCAATGACTTTCTATACAAGGACCAGAGTATAAAATGTATGATAAATTGCTCTTTTAGGTTTTTTCATAGTTTTTTTCTGTATATGAAATAGCTGCTTTTGATCTTTGAAACCACAAGCCATTAAGAGCCTGATTACAAGTGGTGCGTTAATAAACACTCCTGCACGAGCGTTAATTGCGCTAGATGTAATTTTGCTGTGCTCATACTAGGAGTTAAAAGTAAATTATTTTTGCTTGTGTGCTAACCCGACGAGCGCAAAAAGTTGAACATGGAATATCACGTGCGCATTCATGTTTTTGCATATAGAAGTCAATGGAGAAAGAAAAAGTAAAAAAAAACTAACACCCCAATCTCGCACAAACCGGATCGCATATTCTCATGTGTGCTAACACAACATGAAAATATGAATATTTCACATTCCAATCTTCTGCACAAAGCAGAATATGTTCTATTTATTTTTATATATATATATGCAAACAAGACAGGGAAGGGGACTGCACTCTCAGACTAGACTAGGTACACATCCCATAACCCTGCAACATGCTCATCCATGGTTGCTAATAGCACTCAGGAAGCTGTGCTGTCTATAGAGTCACAGGCAGTTAACCCCAGATAAGTCTGGATGCAAGGCCCATAGGGAAAATTACAAAATAAATTAATAAAACACACAGAGAAAGTCCAGCACTCACTTACAAGCTCTCAGCTAAGATTAAAAGCAAAACTGGAAGAGTTAGTTACCGCATCTGGCCATATGGGACAATCCCAGGTACCACATCAAGGTCTCTTCCAAAACCTCCCCCAATACAGCCATAAAAATGCCAGCTCTCAATCAAACAAACTGGACCTAAAATAGGCCGACTCCTAAGCTTTACATTCCTGCTTTTTAAATAAAGATAGCAAGAGAACAAAGAAAAACTGATAATAGGAGTAAATTAAAAAGTTGCTTATAATTGCTTGCTCTACCTGAATCATTAAAGAAACATTTTATGTGAAACATAGGATCATCTAAAAAGGTTCCCATGCACAAACAGAGATAAATAGAAAACTAGTTCAAACATGGTGGTGCTTATTACTTTATAGAAACTAAACTTCTACACTTATATTTTCATTATTTAAGCAACTAATATAATTGCAAAACATACATCTAGTCTAAGGTTAAAGGGACAGTCAAGTCCAAAATAAACTTTCATGATTCAGACAGGGCATGTCATTTTAAACAACTTTCCAATTTACTTTTATTATCAATTTAGTTTTGTTCTCTTGG
>NC_069509.1:62521468-62613968 GCF_027579735.1 Bombina bombina
GAACTATAAAAATGTTTAATTTTGACTAGACTATTCCTTTAAACACAAAGCAGAAGTGCCTCTCAAGATCCTTGGAGCACTGCGAGTCCCAAGCAGAAACGGCCTCTGATCCAATCAGCAGTGCTCGTTCCACATCTAAGTTGTGTTTTTTGGGAGGGTTAAACGCACAGTAATGCAGGGTCGATAGTCTTAAAATTAAAAGCATGAGAACATGTCATTTTGCAACTTTTGTGGCCCTTTAAGGTTCAGTTCAATATAGATAATTAAGAATAAAGAAATAAAGGCAAAAATATGATGAAAGTTTTGTAAGAAGTTAAGGGTTTCTGAGAGTTTATAAAAACCTTTTTAACTGGAATTTGATATGTGAAAAATGACTCTGTAAACGTGTAGTTAAAAATTGAGAAATTATATTATGATCAGCCAAACAGGACAGGCGCATGTTAAGTTTAGGAACATTTTCACGTAACTTTGGGATTTGGAAGTTAGGAGTGCATTTCTCTGAAGACCGGAAGGGGAGGAGGCATGGAGGCATGGGCGCGCTGTGCTGTTGCTCTACTGGGAAAGAGCTACCCCCGGTAACTTGAAAACTCTGCAGACATTTCCTAGGAGCCGCTCTGCTTCTCAGCTGGCGTCCGGATTACCGCACTTGTTGCAGCCTGCGTACACACCCGCCTTGACTCATCGGGGAGTGTGGTGTGATACCCGGTCATTTCAAAGGTGTCGTTTGGCCCTACCCGGGCCCATCTGGGTAATGCTCAGCCCCTATCTTACCCTAGGTCAAGCCCATAAGGACTCTGCATTCCTGCACATACCGACACTGGAGACGTCGGGGCTGTCCAGCCTGGTCTGGAGACTATACGGCAGCTGGTGAGTGACGAATTTGGGAGAGCCGACAGGACGCAACCAGCTGCGCGTAAACTGCCCCAACATCGTGGTGCGCATAGGAGGTGAAAGAGACCGCCACTGGAGACAGACATTTCCCTCTCTGAGAGTGTTTAGCCTGCTGCTCGTAGTCACCCCCGCACATATCTACATTTGAAAAGCCGGGGTTGTCCAGCCTGGTCTGGAGACTAAACGGCAGCTGGTGAGAGAGTGACGAGTCTGGATGAACTGGCAGGACGTAACCAGTTGCAAGTAAACTACCCCAACATTGTGTCTTGGATAGGAGGTGAAGGAGGCCGTCATCGGAGACAGATATTCCCTATCTGAGAGTGCATAGCCTGCTGCACAGAAGGGTGCTAGCTAAAAACACCCAATACATACCTTGGCTGCTTCAAGAACCTAGAGGGAGGCGCTCGTTTGCTGCAACCCGGGATCTATTTGCTTATTGTGAGCCAGGCAGAACTATTGAAACATCCCAAAAGGGCTTTCAGGCTAGCTCTAAGGACTTACACATAAGATCCTCTTCGTTTTGCATCTATATAACCCCCTGTAAGAAACAACATACGGAGGGAGCTGCATGCTTATTGTGAGCCAGTCAGAGCATTTAAAGTTTCCTCAAAAGGGTTTTCAGGTTAACCCTAAGGAGTTACAAATAAGATCTCTTTTATTTGCATCTGTATCACCCTCCTGTAAGAAGCAACATACGGAGGGTATTGAAATTCTGGTGTCTATATATCCTGGAAAAGTTTGATTTACCCCTGCTGAAGTCTCTACAACCTGGTAAGACTGTTCCTGTTTGTGGGGGAATCTATAGCTTATTTGGAGAAAGTAACTCTGGAGCCTATGAGCCTGAATTTTCTCTTTTTTTGACTGTGTACCGGTTCTTGGGACCCCAATAAGTGTTTGACACTATTTTGACTTGCTACCTCAACTAGTTGCTGATATAAGCATATCTGCCTACTGCATTATTTTATTTACCCAGTTATCTTTTTTTTCTCTCTTCTCCTTTCTTTTTTCTTCTTTATTTTCTTGTTGCTGTGGTTGGTCAATAGGCTGTTACATTTGTAATAATATTGGCAAAGAGGTTTCTGGTTTTGTGTTGAATCCTAGATAGTATAGTTGTCAATTTTTTTTTTCCCTCCTGCTACACCTGCTTTATCTGCCCATCTGACTGGGAAAAAAAAAATATATATAAAGAAGGAGAGGAAATAAAAAGGAAAAAAGGGATTTGTCCACTATAACTCACGAACCCCAACATTCTTAATTTGAGGAATTGAGATGGTATAAAAATAAAATAAAACAGGGGGGGATAACTTATATATAGGTATATATATATATATATACATATATATGGGCATATATATGTATGCCCATATATTTCCCACACTTCCCTGTAACCTCTCATAGAGATCTCTCGTTCTCTCACCAGGAGACAACTTAGTCACCCCTGAGGCTCACTCTATACAATCACACGCACTTCCTCATATATCAATATACACACTCACTGCTTCACCTTGGTCTACTGACCACAGTTGTAAAAAATACAAACGGGCACTGTAGCCCTCTCCTGTTTGCATAGCTAAATTTCACTACAAATACCTCACTTTTTGGCCATTTGGCATTTTTCCTTATTTTTTTTTTTTTTTATTATTTTTTGTCACTTTTTTCACTCTTCTCTCCTTTGCTCACTGCTGCCACCTTTTGCACTCACCTTTCATGGACAAATTCATGACCAATCTTAAAACACACTCTCCTAATATGCCGCCTAAGTCAAGAGACAGGAGGGCCAGAACCAGTGTTGATAATTCAACAAATCTAGCTCATAATACTAATACAATGGATACGATAGCAACAGAACCACAAGATATTGTTAAGCAAATTTCTGACCTCATGATCCCACAATTTGATCAGTTGAAACTTGACATATCCAATCTCGCTAGTGAATTTAAACACTTTACACATAGATTAAATGAGGCTGAACAGCGCATATCAGATTTAGAAGATACCAATAATCATCAAGCAACAATCATACAAGAACAAACAACACAACTAGTTAATATTCAGTATAAATTGAACGAGATCGAAGATCGCGCTAGACGCAATAACATTAGGGTTATCGGCGTCCCCGAATCTAGCGCGTACCAAGATCTCCTTGAATTTATATCAACTAGACTACCACAGGAACTCGGTGTGGACCCTAGCTTACTCCCGCTCGCAGTTGAGAGGGCGCATCGTATAGGAACCCCCAAAACTTTTCCTGATGGCACACTCAAAAATAGACCAGTGATTGCAAAGCTCCTGAACTACCAGGATAAACTCAGCATTTTGCAGTATTACAGGAAAAAGATCCCCTTCTCAATAAATGAGAAACCAATTTTAATTTTTCAAGATTTCTCGTCAGAAACTACACAAAAACGCAAAGAAATGTCGCCTCTTTGCACTAAATTGATTGCCAATGGCGTTAAAGCCACTGTCATCTATCCTGCCAAAATAAAAATATTTGAAGGTAATGAATCTATACTGCTTAGTTCGCCAGGTGAAGTCAGGGACTTTGCAAAAAAAGGGGGTTCATATTTTCTTGACTAAATATATGCTATCCCTAAGCCAAGGGAGATCAGGAAAGAAAAGGGGGAGAAAAAAAAAAAGAGGAAAAAAAGAAAAACCCCTAAAAATGATAGATGTTAATATGCAGCTATTTAAGCTTGTTTTTTTATTTTATGTTCTTTTAAACCTAAAACTGCCATCTATGACTTATAAACTATATGAGTATTCCAGATGTGTTTTTTCTTTTTTTTTTTTTTATATATGTGTTGTCTTTTTTTTTTTTTTTTCTTTTCTCTCTCTCCCTCCTCCCTCTCTCTCGCCCCCTCCACTTCCTGGCCCCTCTCTCCTAGCCCCCCCTTTTTTAGGGAATGAAAGCAGGGGAAAAGAAATCTGGTATTCTCTCTTTTTATACACCCTAGACCCCTACTTTAATGATTCCTAAACTTAATCTAGCAACATGGAATGTCGGCGGTATCACATCACCCCAAAAACGAAAAAAAATAATCTCACATTTAAATAGATACAAGCCAGACATAGTGTTTTTACAGGAGACACATTTACATGAAATAGAACTTACTAAACTTAAAGCAGGATGGATAGGTGAAGTAGTGGGTACCCCATGTAAAGCCAGGAAAAAAGGTGTGGCAATCCTTTTTAATAAAAGATTGCAATATAACATCTTAAGCTCCGAACTAGACCCAGATGAAAGATTCCTTATTATGCAGGTAATGATAGAAGGTACGCTTTTTAACTTCTGCAATATTTATGCCCCTAATAACCTGGATGAAAATTTCTGGAATAATCTCCAGAGGAAATTATTGCATCTTTACTCAAAAAATCTGATTATTGCAGGGGACTTTAATTTAACTGTTTATCCAACCTTAGACAGGCTTAAACCATCATTGAATAAAAATAGCAAACAGGAGTCTAAAATACTTAAAAACTTTATCAGTTTACTTCACATTAAGGATATTTGGCGCATTCATAACCCAGACGTAAGACGCTTCTCATGTGAATCCAAAGCACACCAAACAATGTCTCGAATAGATTATTTTTTTGTATCTGAAAATATGTTAAACCTAGATATGACTACAGATATTAAGGAAATAGTTATATCGGATCATGCAATCTTAACACTGTCTATCATATTAAAGCAGATCCAACTTCCGTCCAACAACAGACTCTTCTTCCCAAGACATCTGGCAGACAATGTTAAATTTAAAGCGTGGCTGAAAATAAAATGGAAAGAGTTTTTTTATATAAATGCCTCCCCGTATATACACATTGAAACATTATGGGAATCATTTAAGGCCGTAATTAGGGGTGAGATTAAAGCATACTTAATTATCCAAAAAAGGAAAAGTATAATGCGGGATAATCAACTTGCCAACCAGTTACGTAATGCTTATAATACGTACATTAGTGACCCATCAAGAAAATTCTGGGAAGCGTATCAAGTGGTTAAAAAAGAAAGAGAAATCTTTCTAACACAAAAAAGCGCTCAAGATACACTCAGATCCAGGTTTTTCTATTATAGACATGGAGGGAAAGCAGGGAAATTTTTGGCTAATTTAACTAAATCAAAAGAAAAGAAATCCATGATTGAAGCGCTCAAATCTACGTCTGGTAGAACTGTTAAAAGTGAGAACATTGCCAGCTTAGTTATAAATTATTTTCAAGATCTTTATTCGGAAGAGAAAATAGATACATTGAGTAAAAATAATTTTTGGCATAAGATTAAAACTCCTAAAATATCGGATGACCAAAGAGAGATGCTGAATGCCCCTATTACTCTTAATGAAGTACTAAATGCAATAAAGGAAGCAACATCTAACAAAGCTGCAGGGCCTGACCAGCTTCCTATAGAATTGTATAAAATACTGTCAGATGATATTGGACAAACTCTGGTCTCTCTTTTTAACAGCTATTATCTGGATAAAAAAATATGTTCTAGATACTTTGCCGCATCACAAATAGTTCTTATCCTTAAGAAAGGTAAGGACAAAGAGCAGATATCTTCATACAGACCGATATCGCTCCTCAATAGCGATTATAAGATTCTGATGAGTATTATTGCTGATCGCTTAAAATCTTTTATCGGCCTCTTGATATATAAGGACCAGGTTGGGTTTATGTCAGGCAGGATTGCTACACGGAACTTACGGAAATTACAATTAATTTTAAACCAGTCCTGTCTGCATAAAAACCCAACATCGGATGCTGCCCTAATCTTAATCGATGCAGAAAAAGCCTTCGACTCCATCTCTTGGGATCATCTGTTCACAGCTCTCCCAGGATTTGGAGTCGAGGGGGGCGTTTGTCGATTTTATTCGAACAATTTATAAATCCTCAACCTCATCTGTCTTGGTCAACGGTACCCCCACTGCATACTTTCCATTGAATAAAGGTGTACGACAGGGATGTCCATTATCCCCCTACCTTTTTAACTTAGCATTAGAACCACTCGTAATATCCATAAGAAAAGAGATTGAAGCGATTAACCTGGGACATAGGAAAGTCACCACACTTCTATATGCTGATGACCTATTAGTCCTGACCGTTAACACTGCTAAGTATATCCCTTTACTAATCCATATCCTCCAAGAATTTAGTGCATTCTCAGGCTACAAAGTTAACACTCATAAATCAGAAATCTTTTGGTTAAAGGGACAGTCTACACCAAAATTGTTCTTATTTGAAAAGATAGATAATTCTTTTATTACCCATTCCCCGTTTTTTCATAACCAACACAGTTATATTAATATACTTTTTACCTCTGTGATTACCTTGTATCTAAGCCTTTGCAGACAGCCTCCTTATCTAAGTGCCTTTGACAGACATGCAGTGTAGTCAATCAGTGAAGACTCCCAAATAACTTCACGGGAGTGAGCACAATGTTATCTATATGACACATGTGAACTAGCACAGTCTAACTGTGAAAAACTTTCAAAATGCTCTGAGCTAGGAGGCGGTTTTCAACTGTTTAGAAATCAGTTTGAGACTAGCTAGGTTTAACTTTTCAAAAATACCACCAAGGGAACAAAGCAAATTTGATGATAAAAGTAAATTGGAAAGTTGTTTAAAATTGCATGCCCTATCTGAATCATGAAAGTTTAGTTTTGAGTAGACTGTCCCTTTAAGTAAAAATAAAGAATCATACCGGCAACATCATTTTAAAGAAGCTAAATTTAACTTTGTTTACCTGGGGATTAAACTTTCTAAAAACTATAATGAATGGTATGAACTTAACTATCTACCAATTATTGCTAAGATTAGGCAGGACTTAGATACTTGGTCAAAATTTTACCTAACTTTATCTGGCAATATTAACATAATCAAGATGGTGATCTTCCCTAAGCTCCTCTATTTAATGCAAAATCTCCCAGTTATTATAAAGCAAAAAGATATAAAACTACTTAACCAGTTATTTACACAATTTATCTGGGGGGAAAAAAGAAGGGCCATCGGATTAACAAGACTGGCTTTGCCTAGACAATATGGGGGATTGAGCTTCCCAGATATCGAGATCTATAATCTAGTATGCATTTCTAAAATTGCAATTGAATGGCTAACAAATGCAGAATATATAGTGGACCAGAAATTGGAAACAACTTTAACCAGACCCTATTCCTTAAAAGCTTTATTACACTGTAATATGAATAAATGTCCAACCAAAATTAAACTCTTACCAACTATTTATAGCGTAATTAGGGCCTGGCAGAAACTCCTTAAAAAAACTCATATTAATTATAAATTCTCCAAATATCTAACAATTACGGGTAACCCTAATTTCCCAGCAGCATTGAATTCCCGTACCTTCAATGCCTGGGCGCAACAGGGCTTAATATATATAGATCAGTTAAGAGAAAGGGGCTCAGGGGCATGTAGATCATTACAGGAACTAGCTACTGAATATGCGATTTCAAAAAAAGATTTCTTCCCCTACTTCCAAGCCCGTCATTTCTTAAAGGAATTTCCATTCGATCCTTCAGATGAATGTGCATGGAATATCCTGCAGATGCCTATTAATTTCTTTAAAATAGGGAAATATAACGTAACTTCACTATATAAAGCGATTATGTTAGAATATGGCAAGAAAAATTTGGAGCATATTGCCAAAAATTGGCAGGTGTCACCAGAAATTATATATAAAAGCTTCACATTTGCTGACTCAGCAACATTATCCACTTCATGGCGTGAGTCTCACACTAAATTAATAAATAGAATATATATTACTCCTAGTAAGAAAGCAAAATGGGACCACTCTGTGGCTTCATGTCATAAATGTAAAGCTCTTAATGCTGACCTGAACCATTGCTTTTGGTCTTGCCCTAAAATCAAGAAGTTCTGGTATAAGACTAACGCCTGGCTGAATAAAATTAATCACATACACCTCCAACTTAAGCTGGAACATATAATGTTCTTCATAGACGGTCAAAAAATAGGTACATATAAACATTCACGTCAATTAAATTCAGCAATAATGGTCGGTAGACTACTTATATTGAAGTATTGGAAATCTAGTAAAGCCCCAACTTTAACAGAATTTATTCAAAAACTGAAAAATATACTGATTATGGAGCAAATGGACACATCTATAAATTCAGAAACACAAGTCAATCGTTTTATACTAAAATGGCGGAATGTAATTGCCAGCTTCCCGAAGGAAATACAATTACAACTGATTTCCCCCTTTCGGGGATCAGTGTCCATGGAGCTTGCTATTGCCAATAAACATTTCTTAGATGTTAGCGCCCAGACCTGAACACAAGACAAAGCTGGTATTATTGGGATTCTGGTAATTGGACATGATGTTGGGGAGCTGGGGGGGGGGACGGATGAGAGGGGAACCTTCTCTTTTCTCTTTTTTTTTTTTTTCTTCTCTTTTGTTGCTTGTTTTGTTTTGTTTTGTTTCTGTTTGGTTCTGTTTAGCATTGTTCAGAGAAGTATATAAAATATAATTCAACAGGGAAATACTAGAGATGAAGGAATGCTTGATTCAAATTTTATTGACAAGAATATTACCATGTGGACTTTTCATGGATGTCTTGATTTCTTTTTTCTTATTGCTTACATATATTTCCTTCTTCTCTTTTTCTTTTTCTTGGAAAATGCATAAAAATGTACAATTGTGTTGAATTATAATAAAAAATTATAATGAAAAAAAAAAAAAAGGAACATTTTCACTGAAACGATAATAAAAACGTTATGCCAATAAACAAGCGATAAAAATGCAGAGACCAAAAAATAGATGGCAGGATGGAGACACAGATAGTGTTATATATATATCAGATATGATTAAACATTAACTGGATTGTTTCCCTGAACTTCTTCGGTCATGTTCATTCTATTAAGATTGTCTTTTAACCTTAAATTTCATGCTGATGACATCATCTATCCCAGCCAACATTACATCATTTTCCTGCACAGCAGCCACTCCTTTTGGTGTGCCCGTCAAAATGAGATCCCCTTCTTCCAAGGTTATTATTTTGCTGATGTAGCTAATTAAAAACGGGACGGAGAAGATCATTGATGAAGTGTTGCCTTCTTGTCGGAGAGAATCATTTACTTTTAGCCATATATTTACATTATGTGGGTCTTGTATCCGTTCTTTTGGTATAAGGTCACTAACTGGGCAAGAAGTGTCAAATGCTTTTGCCAGAGTCCAGGGAAGGCCTTTCTTCTTACACTGGTCCTGTGTATCTCTAGCGGTCATATCTAGGCACAAAGCATAGCCTTCCACATGTTCCATTGCAGATGACTCTGCTATATCTTTTCCTGGTTTGCCGATTACAACTCCAAGCTCGACTTCATGATGCAAATTATTGCTATAATAAGGCACCAGGACTGGGGACCCTTCCCTCACATAGGCAGACGGCGGTTTCAGAAACAAGACAGGCTCTGTTGGCACTGCGTTTTTTAGTTCTTTAGCATGTTCTGCGTAGTTTCTTCCAACACAGATTATTTTCCTACCCCATTCCCAAAACCTGCTTAGATTTTTAGATGAAGACATTGTTCGATGATTATTTGTCTCAGCTATTCCGGATAACTTGAGTTCTAAAAAAATAAAATAGAAAATAAATATATATTTTTTAGCATTTTGAGGTTATATATAGTGATGATTTTGACTTCTATATGGACAATGTAATATAATCTTGAATGTTTTAATTAGCATAACATTTTTGAGGCTGTTAACACGACTATCATACATGAGGTTACATATCGACAGGAAAAGATTCCAATTGTTTACACCAGTTAAAGGGACAGTCTACACCTTAGTCATCTTAAAGTCTTACCTTAGATTAACCCCTTAGTGACCAGAGCACTTTTCCATTTTCTGTCCGTTTGGGACCAAGGCTATTTTTACATTTTTGCGGTGTTTGTGTTTAGCTGTAATTTTCTTCTTACTCATTTACTGTACCCACACATATTATATACTGTTTTTCTCGCCATTAAATGAACTTTCTAAAGATACCATTATTTTCATCATATCTTATAATTTACTATAAAAAAAATGATAAAATATGAGGAAAAATGGAAAAAAACACACTTTTTCTAACTTTGACCCCCAAAATCTGTTACATATCTAAAACCACCAAAAAACACCCATGCTAAATAGTTTCTAAATTTTGTCCTGAGTTTAGAAATACCCAATGTTTACATGTTCTTTGCTTTTTTTGCAAGTTATAGGGCCATAAATACAAGTAGCACTTTGCTATTTCCAAACCATTTTTTTCCAAAATTAGCGCTAGTTACATTAGAACACTGATATCTTTCAGGAATACCTGAATATCCCTTGACATTTATATATTTTTTTTTAGTAGACATCCCAAAGTATTGATCTAGGCCAATTTTGGTATATTTCATGCCACCATTTCACCGCCAAATGCGATCAAATACAAAAAATTGTTCACTTTTTCACAAATTTTTTCACAAACTTTAGGTTTCTCACTGAAATTATTTACAAACAACTTGTGCAATTATGGCATAAATGGTTGTAAATTCTTCTCTGGGATCCCCTTTGTTCAGAAATAGCACACATATATGGCTTTGGCGTTGCTTTTTGGTAATTAGAAGGCCGCTAAATGCCACTGCGCACCACAAGTGTATCATGCCCAGCAGTTAAGGGGTTAATTAGGGAGCTTTTAGGGAGCTTGTAGGGTTAATTTTAGCTTTAGTGTAGTGTAGTAGACAACCCCAAGTATTGATCTAGGCACATTTTGGTATATTTCATGCCACCATTTCACCGCCAAATGCGATCAAATTAAAAAAAACGTAAAATTTTTCACAATTTTAGGTTTCTCACTGAAATCATTTACAAACAGCTTGTGCAATTATGGCACAAATGGTTGTAAATGCTTGTCTGGGATCCCCTTTGTTCAGAAATAGCAGACATATATGACTTTGGCGTTGCTTTCTGGTAATTAGAAGGCCACTAAATCCTGTTGCGCCTCACACGTGTATTATGGCTAGCAGTGAAAGGGTTAATTAGGGAGTTTGTAGTGAGCTTGCAGGGTTAATTTTAGCTTTAGTGTAGAGATCAGCCTCCCATCTGACACATCCCACCCCCTGATCCCTCCCAAACAGCTCCCTTCCCGCCCCCACCCCACAATTGTCCCCGCCATCTTAAGTACTGGCAGAAAGTCTGCCAGTACTAAAATAAAAGGGTTTTAAAAAAAAAAATGAAATTTTTTTTAGCATATTTACATATGCTACTGTGTAGGATCTCCCCCTTAGCCCCCAACCTCCCTGATCCCCCCCAAAACCGCTCTCTAACCCTCCCCTCTGCCTTATTGGGGGCCATCTTGGGTACTGGCAGCTGTCTGCCAGTACCCAGTTTACAATAAAAAGTGTTTTTTTTTTCTTTGTTTTTTTTTTTCTGTAGTGTAGCTTCCCCCCACCCCCCACAGACAAACCCCCACCACCTTGCTGATTATTTTCATTTTCGATTTTTTTATCTTTTTTATTGACATAATTTTGGGCAGTGTAGCGGTTCCCACCCGCTCCCTCCCCGTGCACGCGCCCGCCCCCACCTTCCCGTGCACGCGCGCGCGCCCGTGCGCGCCCCCAGCCACCCCCGCCCACGATCCCGCCCCCCTTCACTTCCACAGGGCCATCGATGGCCGCCACCCGCCTCCCGGTCCGGCTCCCACCCACCAACACAGGGAGCAACCGATCTCCGGTGCAGAGAGGGCCACAGAGTGGCTCTCTCTGCACCGGATGGCTTAAAAATGTTATTGCAGGATGCCTCGATATCGAGGCATCACTGCAATAACCGGAAAGCAGCTGGAAGCGAGCAGGATCGCTTCCAGCTGCTTTCCACACTGAGGACGTGCAGGGTACGTTCTCAGGCATTAACTGCCTTTTTTCTGAGGACGTACCCTGCACGTCCTCAGTCGTTAAGGGGTTAAGCTGCAAATAGACTCCTGCACCCTTTCTATATCATGCAGCAGGAATAGTAAAAAAGTTATTTTAAAATGAATAGTGTTTCTGGCCAGTTTCAAATGGCTGCCTCTTATTGGGCCTTGCTTGCAGTGCAAGTCTTGCTGATGTTGGCAAGACTGCGCTATATCTACATGCCTCCAGAAGTGAAGTATGCATTACTATTGCAGCTTTGCCACTGAGTACGACAGTCATTAAGGGGTAAAAAGGGTCTTTAAACTCAAAATGAATTTCCATAAAACTAATTATGAGTAGTAAAAAAATAATTGCAACACACTTTCATTATTTGTTGTGTATAAATTGAAGTGAGCACCTAAGGCTGAGGCTAACTAGGTCTACTAGGAGACCCATTGAAAAGAGCAGTAGGGGCACCCATTAGCGCTAGGTCTACCCCCACTTAGACACACTTTCATTATTTATTTTGCCTGCTCTTCTTGTAATCTATTTCCTGCAATATGCTACACAGTGACTGCTTGATCTGCCTAGGAACTCATTTATATCTATTAGAGATGTGCACAGCAAAAAATTAGGTTCGGAAGAATCTTTTGTTATAAATATTCAAAAAAAGTTTTTGAATATTCGTTGCCTGTGCTATTTGGTAATCTCCTTGTTTTAAACAAAATGGATACCGACCAGTAATGGAACATTTACATTCGTTTTTGTTAAACTAATGTAAATGTTCCTTTTCTATAGGTGAAATGTCACCTACAGGGTAAAATACTTACCTCTGGATCTTTCTTCACATTGCCCCAGTCTCGCTCTAATAGAAGGCTTAGCGCAACGGGTCACAGGGGCTGCACTAAAGGACCTTCTACTTTATTGCAGGGGCCCTGTGAGCTGCTGCGCTAAGCCCCCTATTAGTGAGGCTGGTGCTCTGTGAGGAAGAGGAAAGGATTAGCGCAGCTCTCCAGAGCGTTAAAGGTAAGTATTTTAACTAATTAAAGGAAACAAATGAATTCTAACGAATTCGACATTATTAGTTTGCTTTAATTTTCGTGCTGCATTTGTTCAGATATTCGTTTTGTGGAAACAAGACAAATATCTGTTTTTCATTAACAAATGTGCATTTATAACGAAATGAATGCACATGTCTAATGTCTATCTATAATAGGACACAACACAGGAGATAAAATAAACAGGCTTTAAAAGTGGTATATCCCTGGACTGCAAAACAATGCAAATGTGTTAACAAAATGACACATTTTAAAACATTTATTTTTTTATACAGATCTTTTGCAATGAAGCTTGTTATTTCTGATATTTATATACTAAGCATATAGTTCTTTTTTTTATAAATTTACGCTACTGCCCCTTTAAAGAAGTGGACGTTTTTAGAGTTTATTATAACTACAATATCACAAGGGTTTTAAACATCTTAACAGTGTTTTTTTTATTTAGTTATTATATAGTGCTCAGTATTTCTGCCATCACAATTGGACCTTTATGTAGTATTCATTCAAGTATTCATGTATTATTTTCTACACCTAAGCAATACAACAAAAGAGCAAACACACTTTAACCAATATGATTAGTCAGACTAATACTGCCCTCAGGTGGCCATTCAACAAATATCTGGAAAACGGCATTAACATTTTAAAGGGACAGTAAAGCAAAATTAAACATAGATGGATTGGAAAGAACATGGGCATTTTAAACAATTTATCAATGTACTTCTATTTCAATTTTGCTCTCTTGGTATACTTTGTTAAAGAGTAATCTTAGGTGAGCCCAGGAGCGTGCATGTATATGGCAGCACAGTATTTGCAACACAGTTTGTAGCAATGAAATACATAGAAGCAAACACGTGCACCCTCCTAAATTCCTATGAGCCCACCTAGATTTACTCTTCAACAAAGGACACCAAGGGAACAACGCGAGGGAAAATAATAGAAATAAACTGAAAAGTTGTTTTAAATTACATGCTGAATCTAAATCATGAATGTTTAATTTTGACTTTACTATGCCTTCAAACTCATAAATGGTATAAAAGAAAGTTACATTTTTATATATGATGGTGATGTAGGGGTAGATTTATCATAGTGATATGATGTAGTGTATCATGTCCGCTGCACATCGATAAATGCCGACAGCATACGCTGTCTGTATTTATCATTGCACCAGCAGTTCTTGTGAACTAGTGCAATGCCGCCCCTGCAGATTTGCGGCTAATCGGGGGGTAAATCAACCCGATCATATTCGATCGGGTTGATTTCTGTCTGCGGCCTCAGAGCAGGCGGACAAGTTATGGAGCAGAGGTCTTTAGATCGCTGCTTCATAACTTCTATTTCCGGCGAGCCTGAAGGCTTGCGCGGAAACAGAGCTCGATAAACCGGCCCCATAGAGTCAATATAATACTTGCTAATTACTTTTACTACAGTAGATGACAATGTGTATCAAATTTAGGAGCAAGACTAGTATTCTGGAGTCAGACGTAGGCTTTTTAAGAGCTATGAATGGTGTTTACATACAGTTATAACTATAACAAATTAGGAGCTAGAAATGAAATTTAGGTCAATAGTTTCCTAAATCTTGAGATCAGTCAAGCTGTGCTTTACCACTATTATTTATTATTAGTGATTAGTGGAGAAGTGAAGTGTTGTAGGCTTGGGCATATATATGTATATGAAAACATGTTTATCAAGCTTTAAATTGGCAGAGAACCTGATTAAGCATAGAAATGATTTGCATGAATAGGGTGCAGCCTGGAGCTTATCCCTACCTAGTAAAGTTGCCAATTACCCTCCACAAATATACTGGCCGACCAGCAGATGCCCTTGGACCGCTAGTAGGTGAAGTCACACAATGGCCAATCCCAATAACTCAGGTTCCATCCTAGTCTTTCTAATATATTTTTCAGAACAGTGATCTAATACCCTTGGCTGCCAGTAACTAACAAAGCAGTGATTTTAACCCCATCTGCTGGTAATGTGCACACAGGGCAGTAATTTCACTCCTTTTAACAATTACATTTTACCCTTTGTGTGCCAGTAACAAAGAGCTTCGATTTTTACTGCTGATAGTGGTAGTTGCCTATTGTTCTTCTCTGGTTTGCTAATTACAGCCTTTATGCACATGAAGCCTCAATCCTTTGTAAATATGTCCATTACCAAAAATAAGTGACGGCAAGTACAGTGCCACATCTTTCACAGAACTTTAAAAAGCTGGACATTTACAGGTAAATACTGGGCTGTTAAAGTGACGGTAAATTTTTATTACTTTGAAGACGTTACTGCATTAATTAATAGTAGAAGAAGCTAATCGCTAACTTTATTTTACTATTCTTTAAATATTTTGACAGTTTTTATCTATATATAATTGCTTACGGTTTGCATGAAAACTCCTCCCAAGCACTACTTCCTGATTTTATTTGCTGTGACGTATAGAGCGGTCCCACCCGCTCTATACGGATCTCTAAAGCGCGTTCACGAGGATCGTCTCTAATGCGCATGCGCGAATCGGCTAATTCTCAAGCTACTGCGCATGCGATCAAGCTACTGCGCATGCGATACTCTAAAATCCAACAATGTAATGCGGGTATTCATTAAACCGGAGCGTGCTTTGTTATCAATCTGGATACTAAAAGTATAGCGCATGCGCATTTTAAAAAGGAGTCTTGTGACGTAGTTTGACGGCCGCCTAACGGCCAGAATTTCAATTGGATAGTTTCAGAACGTGATCCAGGAAAAAATAAAGAAAAAAAAAACGGGTTGAATTGGCTAAGCTTATTAAATAGTTTGCTTACGGCTATAACTTAATTTACAGAAAATTTCGAAAAAGTTGATGAATGAAAGTCTTATTTATTTGGGACAAAGAATGTTATTCCGGATCATCAATTAGGTAACTTTACCTTCACTTTAAGTTCAGTGTCAGACAACTGGCAAACTAACTGTCTAGGCTCCAGCCTAGAGTTGGGCATAGAAAGATTGTTGCAATTATACGTTTTGTTCATGAATGTACAATCCATACAACTTACAGCAGAAATAGGCTAGGGCTTTACCGGCACAGTACCTCCAAACACCACTGCATGCTGTTCACACAGACGTTTTATTATTTCAAAAAAACATTATTTAAAAAAGAAAAATACAAAGAGCACAAAGCAACACAGAACGCGTACACAGTGACAACAATACAGAAAAACCCATATCAAGTTTATATGGATTAAGCCAGGATAGTAAACCCTTTATTGTTTGTGTGCTATTCAACCAATTAGGAATGTTGTTGTTGAAATAATGTCATAGACATACAGTACTAAGGGAGTGTCTTTAAAGTCTCAAGTACAACAACTTTATAAATTGATTGCTAGCCCTAAGTAAGCTATAATAGAAAAAAGGTTAAAAAAAAACCCATAAAAATACAAAACATCTCCTATAAAAACTGCATACGCTTGAAACAGCAGACCTTTTGCTCCAGAAAACAGTGATTAATGCAACCATGGAAATAGTAAAATTGTTCACAATAGTTTTCTCCTAGTTAAAGAGGAATTGGTGAAATTGGAGGAGCTTATTTCTCTTCATGTAGCCTAACTCCTCCAAGTCTAAGAACTCACAAGTTCTGGCTTGCCATTCCTGAGGTGTTGGGGGCATCTAATGTTTGAAAAGGCTGGGTTTTCTAGTCAGGACTCATACAAAAAGAAAATTTTACCACGCATGGAAAAAGTTGTTTGAAAAGTATTTTCTAATGGACTGGAGTACCTTTGCCAATTCCTATCAAAATATAGTATCAGTGGAATTTATATGGTGCTAGGCCCCTTACAAAAAAAAAAAAAAACAATAACCAGGTATTTTTACAAAATGGAATGGTGTTAAATTTGAATACCCCATTTTCCCTTTATCAAGCTACACATTACAACATAGTTGCCAACAACTGAAGATTTCCTGGGTCACTTTGCAGTAGATCGAGTAAGCAGGTAACAGGAATATTGACCACACACATGGACAGTTTTCATGGCTCTGTCCAATCAGCTTCACCCAAAATATCAAATGTATATTACACACAATATGCATAAATGATTAAATATTGTAATATTTAATCTAATATGTAAAGTACTGGAGATTCAAAGATGCCAATTCACCATATTTAGTATTCTGCTGATGTAATGTAAAGTGCAGTAGACTCAGATGCCACAATATTCAAGTAAAGTACATAAACCCAACAAAGACCTCATGTCTGATTCCCAAACAGACATCCACGTCAAGCCCACCCATTGGGACAGATTTTTACAATGTGGGATGGACTCCGGAGACAATTATACTGCAGGACAACGGAAGATGTAACTGTCCAAGGAAAATCAGTTAGTGTTGATTGATTATATATATATATATATATATATATATATATATATATGATAAAGCAGCTAATACGTTATAACAATGGGCTTTGTAACTTCTCCAGACTGGCTCCCATCTTGGGGAACTCTCTGCCTCGCTCCACAAGACTCTCCCCTAGTATTGAAAGCTTCAAGCGCTCCCTAAAGACTCTACTGTTCATGGATGGCTACAACCTACACTAACCTTCTTTATACCAGTTTCCCTCCTCCATTGCTATCCCCTTGAACCCCCTTAGCATGTAAGCCTAAGAGCCCAGCTGTTTGCAGATCACCTTCTTAAGAGCTGACTACAACAGTGCGACTTTTGGCAGGGCCCTCTACCCGTTTGATCCCTATAAATGTTATCTTGTATACCGCCTATGTTTGTAGCGCTGTGGAATCTGTTGGCACTCTACAAATAACTGATAATAATAATAACCTTCTCCTGCATATTTAAAAAAAAAAATCTACAGTGAAATCACCAGCTGCTTATCTTACCGTTCTCAAAGAGGCCGTATGAAGCAATGTTAGCAGAGGACAAAGGTATAATACAGTTCTGTCTTTCCATGACTGAATCAAACTAAAATAACCAGTAAACCTAGTGGAATATAATTCTTGCATCGTTTATGACTTATAGTTTAAAGGAAAATGCCCTGCCTCCCACCCAAGACTGGTATGTGACATAGTCCAATGAAATTCTAATTATTTTTTTCCCTAATTTTGATATTTAATGTTTAGGCTATATGGGAAAAATGTAGCTGTTAATAAATTCCCGTAACTAATATTAGGGGACAGATTTTGGTAAAAAATATATATATATAAATAAAAGGTGAGCTGGTTGCACTTCTGTTACATAAAAGATAATTCATTTGAACTTTGGATTCTAAGGAATTCACGTCCGCTGGTTAGTTATTAACTGGACAGTACAGTCAACTTTCTTTTAAATCTTAAATGTTCATTTTATAACTAATACAGAGCATTTAAAAATAGTTTTTTTTAAATGCATGTTCCTACCATGAATAAACCATTTGCCTGTCATGCTTGCAGAAGTATCGCTCCAACAAAACATTTACGGGAGCTTTCTTTTTCTGGCAGTGAGGGTGGAGAGTATCCTGGAGTATCCAGAACCAAGACTCTGCAACATTCTATGCAATAGCTTGCCCAGTGTAGGAGCTAATTTTATCTGCCCTTAATCAGCCATAGCAAAATAAATGAACACCCATTACATTTTTCAAGAAGTATGTCCCTGGAGTGCAAAACCAAAACATGTTGCTAACAAATTGAAAATGTAAGTGCTTATAAAACATTGATTTAGTGTGCAGATCTTGGTCAATTCAGTGCCTACTTGGTGATATCATTATATATCATGCATTTATAACATCCCTTTAAACTCCCTTTAAAAAGCTTTTACTTCAAGCAAAAATATTTACAGCAAGTTTAAATGCTGCTTTTTCATATAAATGATAGGAACATTTTAAACACAGTTCTCATTTACATATATTTCCTATAGTGTCACAAATAATCTTACTACACAAGCACTTCTCACCATTCGAACCCTCACTTCACTAAATACCTGAATGACATCTGTCCAATAAAGAACATACAATTAATTCATCCCTCTCCTCTAACTGATGTCGCTGCCATACTGGATTTGTGAAAGTGTCAGTGCAGCAATAAGAAAAAGGCACCATACTAAAAACTTTCATTCTATTGAAGAACTGACCTGCTTTTCTCGTCCTTCCTTCTATCACTTTAAATTATAGCACAGCCTTGCTCATGACTGCTTCGCCATTGCATGCTGGGAATTGTAGTTCAATTTTGCTAGCAGTTGGTTTTATTCTCACCAATGTGTTAGTATATATAACTACAATTCCCAGCAGCAGCGTGTACCGGACAGGGGTCAGCCAATGGTAAACATGAACACAGCTTGGTTCTTCTGCAGAAACGGAGGTAAGAAAAGGCACAAAAACTGATAATAATAAGCACAGTTTTATGTAAGTTATACTCGTGCTCAGCTTATTGTGACTGTTCTTTTTTCATGCCTGCTTCTGTTATGCAGCCGATTTTCATATGATCGTTCAATATAGTTTTCTTGGTGTATTTATTATAAGTCTCCCCCCATTTGGTTAACGTTTTGTAACCAATGCATTATCCTATTTTACACAGACACACAAAGTAACATATACACACTCACACAGGCATACAAAGAAACAGACACTCATAGGCATAAAAAGACACAAACACACAGACATACAACACACAGACACAGTCTCACACAGACAAAAGCACACAGACATACAACACACAGACAAAAGCACACAGAGACATACAACACACAGACACACACATACAACAGACAGTACTTACACAGACAAAAGCACACAGACATACAACACACAGACAAAAGCACACAGACATACAACACACACAGACAAAAAGAAACAGACAGGCACACAGACAACATTCAACATAACACGCACAGGCATACAAAGACAGACACTCACACATACACACACAAGCATACAATTGACACAGGCACACAAAACCACTCTTAGCCACGAACACTGTCACACAGACATACACACAGGCACAAAACACTGGCACACAGAAATACATAAAGGCACACAAACAGACATACATACTGGCAGACAACATACACACAGGAAAACAAACACACTGGCACACAGACATACACACAGGCACACAAACACACTGGCACACAGAAATACACACAGGTATACAGACATACACATGGACATAAACACACTGGCACACAGACATGCACACAAACACTGGCACACAGACATACACACTGGCACGCAGACATACACACAGATACACAAACACACTGGCACACAGACATATACACTGGCATGCACACAGACACACTGGCATACAGACATACACATTGGCACACAGACATACAAACAGGCACACAAACACAAAGGCACACAGACGGCCACACACTCCTATCATTTTTGCTTTTTAAAAAGTATGGCATGAAGTTGTTTTGTTGTTTTTTGTTTTTTTTGCACCTGCTGTTTTAGTTTATATTATAATATAGGTCTGCCAGTAATCTTTAGTTGATGGTCTGTTTGTTCAGCATTTATCTGTCAATGGGTATTGTTGGATTTACGAGGGAATAAACATTATGCTTTGCTGATCTGTCTGAACACAGCAGGCTCCTTTCTAATCTATGACAAATGGCACATGCAATCTTAAATTAACATTTAAAGGGACATGATTTAGGTAGAACATATAATTTTAAACAACTTTCCAGTTTACTTCTAATATCAAATTTTCTTCATTCTCTTGGTACCATTTGTTGAAGGAGCAGCAATGCACTACTGGTTGCTGAGTGAACACATGGATGAGCCAATGACATTCGGTGTGTGTGTATGTGTGTATGTGTATATATATATATATATATATATATATATATATATATATATATATATATATATATATATATATATATATATATATATATATATATATATATATATATATATATATATACACACACATACAGCCACCAATCAGCAGCTAGAACCTAGGTTCTTTGCTGCTCATGAGCTTTCCTTTCACCAAATGAGAACAAGAGAAGGAAGCAAATTGAATAATAGAAGTAAATTATAAAGTTGTTTAAAATTGTAGTCTCTATCTGAATCGTGAAAGAAAATTTTTAGGCTTCATGTCCCTTTAAGATTTATTTATTTTGAGCATAAA
This sequence comes from Bombina bombina, assembly GCF_027579735.1. Taxonomy (NCBI): domain Eukaryota; kingdom Metazoa; phylum Chordata; class Amphibia; order Anura; family Bombinatoridae; genus Bombina; species Bombina bombina. The sequence continues at coordinate 62,542,371 of NC_069509.1, forward strand.
TTTCATAATTTAAAACGTGATTTAAACTATTATTTGTAACTTTTAGGAAACAAAAAAAGACGACTTATTTTTAACTTTGTAGTAAACTAAAAAGATTATTATTTTTAACTTTAGTGAGCAAAAAGACTTTTAACTTTTTACTAAACAAATATAGACTATCTCGTTTTTTAAAAAAAATGATGTTGAATTGCAAGATATAGAAGGTAATTTTGTTGCACAAATACATTTCAAAATCATAGGAAAAATGATTATCGTATTTACAAACCATTTGAAATTAGTTTAAAGTGATAGTAAATCCAAGTATTTAACAAACGCTAGGATTTACCATCACTAAAGGGACACTGAACTCAATTTTTTTTTCTTTCGTGATTCAGATATAGCATTACATTTTAAGCATCTTTCTAATTTACTCCTATTATCAATTTTTCTTCGTTCTCTTGCTATCTTTATTTTAAAAGCAGGAATGTAAATCTTAGCATCCAGCCCATTTTTAGGTTCAGCACCATGGATAGCGCTTGCTTATTGGAGGTTTACATTAACCCACCAATAAGCAAGCATAACCCAGGTTCTCAACGAAAAATGGGCGGGCACCTATGCATCACATTCAGAGAACGAAGAAAAATTGATAATAGGAATAAATTAGAAAGTTGCTTAAAATTGCATGCTCTATCTGAATCATGAAAGAAAAAATGTGGGTTTAATGTCCCTTAAGAATAAAGTGGACTTTAGTGATCAAACATGTAAAAAAGGGTGCTAAACTCACCCTTTGTGTGCTCTTGCACAGCGCTAACCTCATCTTCGGACGCCCACGGCACATCGATCTTCTACCAATGAGGTGTCGCTTGCACCTCTAAACCAATAGCCGTGTGTGCATACAGAACACTGCCAGTTGACAGGCACGACTATTGGTTCAGAGGTGCAAATGGAGCTGCTGAGTTTAGCGTTGTGCAGTGGCACAGAAAGGGTGAGTTTAGCACCCTTTTTTACACGTTTGATCACTTAAAGTTCACTTTATTTTTAGTGATGGTAAATCCTCATGTTTGTTATTCCCCCCCCCCCCCCCCCGAAAACTCATGCGATTCTTATTGATTATGAAAAAAAAAGAATACAATTAATTTAAAGGTTATCATTTGAATGGATTTGCAGTGTTGTCAAAATGTATGTTGCCTTAAGTGTAGGGCTGCAACTAACGATTATTTTCATAATCGATTAATCGGCCGATTATTTTTTCGATTAATCGACTAATCGGATAAAAAAACAGAATCAATAATAGTTTTCTAAGTTTTAAATAAAATCCACATAATGAGTGTTACAAATATAAACTTCAGACTAAAACTTTACATTAACACAACTGTTTCTTCAATTTTTATGCAGCAGAGCAGAGTTTTATAATTAAACAAAACAAAACTACAAACTGTTTGAAAAGAGGTAGAACTAGAAAGAGTTAGACTATCACTGTTAATAACATTCTGTTATTCACTCTTTCAGAAACTTTGCATTGAAATGCAAACATCTCATCATGTCCACATGCTTCTGGCTAAGGCTGGTTCTCTGCAGCAGAGAAAATGCTGTTGAGGTGTATAAGTAGGGTTTTGCCAATTTCACCAAAGTGGGATATTTATCTTTGTTAGCTCTTCACCAATGCTAAGTGTTTTCTACCTTGGCAAGGGGCCTCTCAAAGTAACCCTTGACTTCATTCTAACATAAAAATATCTTGAATATCTATATGCAATGGTAAATAACCAGCTATAAGGTTAGGGGAAATATCTAGTGCGCTCTAAAAATAACGAATATATACTTATAAAAGGTTGAATCTGGTACATATTATCACAATTTATTAAAAATATTAAAAAAACCCCAATAAAAACAAAATCAAAAAGTGCTAAGGACTGTATATCAATAACAGGACAAAGCCTTACATATTTATTTACACAGTACATATATAATCAGCAATAGCAAGCAATACGCTAATAATTGTGAAAACAGATAATAGTGCACATCAATTTAAATATCTCCTATCAATCTAGGGGCAAGGTGTAAACAACAAGCTTGGCACTATATCATGAAAAGCATAGTTCCAAATCACCAGATTTAATATAAACAATCCAAATGATGACTCCTATTATATCTGGGTTGCACATAAGCCAGGGGTAGTTGTAAACTTATACTGTCCTGAAAAAGTGAAAAGTAGACGTCTGTAGACGTCCTTTAGGCTAAGGTCAAAACCATAAAACACAATACCATGTGCAGGAGTTCATTGGAGTGAAGCAGCTGGTGTTGTGCACAGACCAACTAATTGCAAACCGATTAATCGATTATGAGATTCGTTGACAACTATTTTCATAATCGATTATTATCGATTATGACGATTAGTTGTTGCAGCTCTACTTAAGTGTAAATAATATTTATTTTTTAATATTATATGGTGTAGTTTCAGTAACAGTCATGGAGAACTAGTTCATTTTTTTGGCAAAGTTCTTTTTTCCCCCCTTTTAAATTTTATTTTTATTTGGTTTTTAGGTCCAGTAATGATGCATTTTGAATTTTTAGCTCATTAATATGGAAATGGAAAATGAGAAGCAGAGTTCCGCTCCAGCTGAACCCAAACGATTCATTATCCCTTCTCAGGAGGCAGAGGAAGCCCCAGTAAGTGAACTGGTCTATTTGATCCAAAACTATTTTACTTGCATGCAATCTTAAAGGGACAGTCAACACCGGCAGAACTTAATCCCATAATTTAGATCCTCAGAATAAGATACCTCTAACGTTATAGGAGTAAGCGTCCACAGCACATACGTTTTTCTGCTGTAGACATGGCCGCCAAACTCCACCCAACCTAACTTATTACCTTTCTTTTTAAACTTAGCAGTCAATTAGAATATAATCCTTGGTGGGATTCATTACCTGCATTCATGGCGATTCGCAGCAGCACTTCAGATTTCTGATTGCGAGCAGACAGAAATTGAAATGCGCATTAGCAAGAACACGAACGAGCATTGAATTCTAAAGAGAAGGGGACGAAGGAAGAGGGGGAGGAGTTTGGCGGGCCATGTCTACAGCAGAAAAACGTATGTGCTGTGGACGCTTACTCCTATAACGTTAGAGGTATCTTATTCTGAGGATCTAAATTATGGGATTAAGTTCTGCCTTTAAAGGGACACTCAAGTTAGAATAAACTTTTATGATTTAGAAATAGCAGCAGTTTTAAGACACTTTCCAATTTACTTCCATTATCGAATTTTGCAGTCTTTTTATATTTACATTTTCTGGGGAACAAGATCCTACTGAGCATGTGCACAATCTCACAGGGTATACGTATACTAGTCTGTGATTGGCTGAAGTCTGTCACATGATACAAGGGGCCGGAAAATAGGAGAAAAAATTAATTTGCCAGAAACAAAATCTACTTTTTTTTTTTTTTAGATTCAGAGTAGGTGTTAAGTCATTGTCTTTTTATTATGCACTTGTTAATTATGCAATTATACTGCATTGAGTGGTCCTTCAATGTATTCTCCTTTTTTCTATACATAGGTGCGTTCCCTTTTCCAGAGCTCAGTGGCAGCATCGTCAGTCCCTGCGGCAACTAGAGACAGTTATGCTGACTACATCTTTCAGCAGGAAACCAAGGTTGCTGAACGAAAAGCTCCGATTACAAAGGAGGGGCCAGGAGAAACTGCAAACTCCTCAACAGGACCAACCCCTGCAGTACTGACAAAGCCCACTGGAGGGAGAAGCTGCATTGTGGTTAGCACGCGGCAGGTAACAACGAAGGGTTAATTCTATCTTGAGGGGGGCATCTACATTGTGAAACATTTCTGCACACCAGATAAATATAGTTTATGTCTATAGGCTCCCTATAATTTAATTATTGATTTTTGGTTTGTGGTTGTAAAGGATTTTTTATATATGCTTGTGAATAAAGTGTTTGTGATTTTCTTAAAGGGATATGAAAGCATTTTTTTTTCTTTTATGATTCAGATAAGGCATGCCATTTTAAACAACTTTCAAATGTACTTCTATTATTTAATATGCCTAGAATACCTACTGGGAGCTAGCTGCTGATTGCTGGCTGTACATATATACCTCTTGTCATTGGCTTAGCTCCCAGTAGTGCTTTGCTGCTTCATCAACAATAGATACCAGAAGAACAAAGCATTTAAATGCTATCAATGGAGACAGCCTCCATCCACCTGGGGCACAGATTCACCAGGGACTGCCAATCCCAGCATACACAATTAAAGACAATGGAATTCAGCCTTTTATCAAAAATATTAAAACGTCTTTATTGCTTCCTCACCATGGGAAAAAGGACAACGTTTCAAGCCCTATGTTGGGCCCTTAGTCATGACATAGGGCTTGAAACATTGTCCTTTTTCCCATGACAAGGAAGCAATAAAGAAGTTTTATTATTTTTGATAAGAGGCCGGATTCCTTTGTCTTTCACAAAAGAACGAAGCAGATTTGATAAAAAAAAAAAAAAAAAGTATATTGGAAAGTTGTTTAAACGTGTAAGTTATATCTCAATCATAAAATACAAATTTAGGGTTTCATGTCCCTTTAATCATTAACGGGGTGCAGTTTTAAACCTGTGTTTGTGAGTGCTGGTGATTATCAAGGGCTTTGAGTTTTGCAGTGACATGGGATATGCACTAGGGATGGGCGAATGTGCTGAAGCTGTAATTAGTTTGGTAAAACGTATAGTCCTGTGGACATTCGTTTTGGACAACCGAATGATGATAAGAATGAAAATCCATTAAAATTTGGTAACCGAATGTTATTTCTGGTTTTCAAATGTTACTTAAATAGATAGAATATTCACCTATGTGAAGTTGGCACCCCATGTTTGTAAAAACTGAATTAAAATATACCATTCGTTTGTGCTGATTTGTGCCGCAAAAACCAACATTTGTGCCGGTTTGGTTTAGGAGATATTGCACATTATTTTTTTATGAAACCCCACCCACTTTGCACCCCATGTTATGCAATTTTAAAAACAAATATACCATTTGTTTGTGCTGCGTTTGTGCTGGTTTGTGCCGCAAAAATGAACATTTGTGCCGGTTTGGTTTCTGAGATATAGCGCATTATATTTGCTGAAACTCCGCCCACTTTGCACCCCATGTTATGCAATTTTAAAAACAAATATACCATTTGTTTGTGCTGCGTTTGTGCTGGTTTGTGCCGCAAAAATGAACGTTTGTGCCGGTTTGGTTTCGGAGATATAGCGCATTATATTTGCTGAAACTCCGCCCACTTTGCACCCCATGTTATGCAATTTTAAAAACAAATATACCATTTGTTTGTGCTGCGTTTGTGCTGGTTTGTGCCGCAAAAATGAACGTTTGTGCCGGTTTGGTTTCGGAGATATAGCGCATTATATTTGCTGAAACTCCGCCCACTTTGCACCCCATGTTATGCAATTTTAAAAACAAATATACCATTTGTTTGTGCTGGTTTGTGCCGCAAAAATGAACATTTGTGCCAGTTTGGTTTCTGAGATATAGCGCATTATATTTGCTGAAACTCCGCCCACTTTGCACCCCATGTTATGCAATTTTAAAAACAAATATACCATTTGTTTGTGCTGCGTTTGTGCTGGTTTGTGCCGCAAAAACGAACGTTTGTGCCGGTTTGGTTTCCGAGATATAGCGCATTATATTTGCTGAAACTCCGCCCACTTTGCACCCCATGTTATGCAATTTTAAAAACAAATATACCATTTGTTTGTGCTGCGTTTGTGCTGGTTTGTGCCGCAAAAACGAACGTTTGTGCCGGTTTGGTTTCCGAGATATAGCACATTATATTTGCTGAAACTCCGCCCACTTTGCACCCCATGTTATGCAATTTTAAAAACAAATATACCATTTGTTTGTGCTGCGTTTGTGCTGGTTTGTGCCGCAAAAATGAACATTTGTGCCAGTTTGGTTTCGGAGATATAGCGCATTATATTTGCTGAAACTCCGCCCACTTTGCACCCCATGTTATGCAATTTTAAAAACAAATATACCATTTGTTTGTGCTGCATTTGTGCTGGTTTGTGCCGCAAAAACGAACGTTTGTGCCGGTTTGGTTTCGGAGATATAGCGCATTATTTTTTATGAACCCCGCCCACTTTGCACCACATGTTATTCGATTTTAAAAACAAATATACCATTTGTTTGTGCTGCGTTTGTGCTGATTTGTGCTGCAAAAACGAACATTTGTGCTGTTTTGGTTTCGGAGATATAGCGCATTATATTTGCGGAAACTCCGCCCACTTTGCACCCCATGTTATGCAATATACCCCAAAGTTTTATAATTCTATTTGTACTTACAAACATTGTAGTTGTGATAATACGTTGTGAATATACTTTTGAATCAAACAGTATATGTACACATAATGCACAATATCTCCGAAATCAAGCCGGAACAAACGTTCATTTTTGCGTCACAAATCAGCACAAACGCAGCACAAACGAATGGTATATTTGTTTTTAAAATTGCATAACATGGGGTGCAAAGTGGGCGGAGTTTCAGCAAATATAATGCGCTATATCTCCGAAACCAAACCGGCACAAACATTCGTTTTTGCGGCACAAATCAGCACAAACGCAGCACAATCAAATGGTATATTTGTTTTTAAAATTGCATAAAATGGGGTGCAAAGTGGGCGAGGTTTCATTAAAATATAATGCACAATATCTCCTAAACCAAACCGGCACAAACGTTAGTTTTTGAGGCACAAATCAGCACAAACACAACACAAACGAATGGTATATTTGTTTTTAAAATTGAATAACATGGGGTGCAAAGTGGGCGGAGTTTCACCAAATATAATGCGCTATATCTCCGAAACCAAACCAGCACAAACGTTCGTTTTTGCGGCACAAACCAGCACAAACGCAGCACAAACAAATGGTATATTTGTTTTTAAAATTGCATAAAATGGGGTGCAAAGTGGGCAGAGTTTCAGCAAATATAATGCACTATATCTCCGAAACCAAACCGGCACAAACGTTCGTTTTTTCGGCACAAACCAGCACAAACAAATGGTATATTTTTTTTAAAATTGCATAACATGGGGTGCAAAGTGGGCGTGGTTTCATTAAAAAATAATGCGCTATATCTCCGAAACCAAAACAGCACAGACGTTAGTTTTTGCGGCACAAATCAGCACAAACGCAGCACAAACCAATGTTATATTTGTTTTTAAAATTGCATAACATGGGGTGCAAAGTGGGCAGAGTTTCAGCAAATATAATGCGCTATATCTCCGAAACCAAACCGGTACAAACGTTCGTTTTTGCGGCACAAACAAGCAGAAACGCAGCACAAACAAATGTTATATTTGTTTTTAAAATTGCATAACATGGGGTGCAAAGTGGGCGGAGTTTCAGCAAATATAATGCGCTATATCTCGGAAACCAAACCGGCACAAACGTTCGTTTTTGCGGCACAAACCAGCACAAACGCAGCACAAACAAATGGTATATTTGTTTTTAAAATTGCATAACATGGGGTGCAAAGTGGGCGGAGTTTCAGCAAATATAATGCGCTATATCTCCGAAACCAAACCGGCACAAACGTTCGTTTTTGCGGCACAAACCAGCACAAACGCAGCACAAACAAATGGTATATTTGCTTTTAAAATTGCATAACATGGGGTGCAAAGTGGGCGGAGTTTCAGCAAATATAATGCGCTATATCTCAGAAACCAAACCGGCACAAATGTTCATTTTTGCGGCACAAACGCAGCACAAACAAATGGTATATTTGTTTTTAAAATTGCATAACATGGGGTGCAAAGTGGGCGGAGTTTCAGCAAATATAATGTGCTATATCTCGGAAACCAAACCGGCACAAACGTTCGTTTTTGCGGCACAAACCAGCACAAACGCAGCATAAACAAATGGTATATTTGTTTTTAAAATTGCATAACATGGGGTGCAAAGTGGGCGGGGTTTCATAAAAAAATAATGTGCAATATCTCCTAAACCAAACCGGCACAAACGTTGGTTTTTGCGGCACAAATCAGCACAAACGTAGCACAAACGAATGGTATATTTTAATTCAGTTTTTACAAACATGGGGTGCCAACTTCACATAGGTAGAATATTCACATTGGAAATTTTGAATGTAACATTCAATTTAACAAATACTAATCAGAAGTTCAATAGTTCATGTGGTAGGGAATTTAGTAAATTGATACATAATAGATACAAATATATAAATTTGAATGTTTCTATTTCGGATATTGCATCATGTGAATATTACATTTAATTAGAAATACTATTACATTAAACAAATGTTAGAATGTTGTACAAACATTCGAAACAAACTAACACATATGTTAAAATTTGTTTAATGTTTCAAATGTTACAAAACATTCGCCTATCCCTAATGTGTACCCTGTTCAGTTTGAGTGTCAAGTCCATTTCTGTGTTTTTATACTAAAAGAAACTGCAGTGCACAAGTAAATTTTGTTTTTTCCTATCTTTAACATTGAGTAGACTAGTAATGTTTTCCCTTTGGAATAGTATATTTTCTACCCTGACTACCACCGTGATCATTTTTCCACCCTTGTTGTGTATGTTTGGTACCATAGATAACTTATTCTGTCTGTTTTCATAGTGATTTGTGTATAAATTGCTGCCTTTCTCCTTTCAGAGAGGAAACCCTCTACTCAAACACGTAAGAAACATTCCCTGGGAATTTGGGGACATTGTACCAGATTATGTCCTAGGAGATACCTGCTGTGCTCTCTTCTTAAGGTAGATTTCCCTGATTTCTTTTCTTGTTTGAGTGCTAACAGCTCTGAGCTGTCGCAAATTGTCTCAGTCTGGTGCTAATGACGGCTCAGAGCCGTCGCTAGCACTCTCCCACCTTGAGGGAGATCTGGGGGCTCCCACCCGCTCCTACCCTGGCGATCTGCCTGCATAGTGACAGGCATCGCCGGGGCTTCACATTTCGCACGGTGATGTCACGCGCAATGACGTCACCGCGCAACTTTATTTAAAAAATACAATAGACAGTATAGGGAAATGGAGCATGCTGCTTAGAAGCCTGTATCTCAGGCAGCTAAGCAGCTACAGACCCCCAGGTAATTGCCTAGCCTTTCCAACGGTATAAGTCTGGGGATCTGGGAAAAAAAAAAAAAGTTAAAAAAAAATATATTTAAAAAAATAAAAACCCCTCAAATCCAGCTTAGCACCCAGGTGGGAAACTGCTTAGCACTCAAAGGGTTAATTGAATTTGTCTGATTTATTTAATGCCATGGAAAATGTAATGATTAAAGGGACAGTATACACCAATTTTCATATAACTGAATGTAATAGACACTACTATAAAGAAGACTATATACAGATACTGATCTAAAAATCCAGTATAAAACCTTTTTAAAATGTACTTAGAAGCTCCCAGTTTATTACTCTTGATGAGGTTAGGCTGGGACACCCAGTAAAAGGGGCCGGGAAAGCAGAAACAGCAGACCCCCCCCCCCCTTCCTTCCCTGCATATGAAAATGCATATAACATAAGCAGGAGTTTGTAAACACGTGTATACATCTGATACTGTGGGGTTTGGTAAGGAGTCTTAAAATTATCACAATGTTATTAAAAACTATACATTGTTACAAAAACACTCCCAGATGGGCTGTATAAATGGATCATCTACAAAACATTTATGCAAAGACAGATCTGCTTTACAATGTCCCTTTAAGAAAGATACTTAAAATATTCCATGCTCAAAATTATTTAGAATGAAACAAAAATTCTACTTTTAAAGCCAAGGACATTGATTTTGTCATCAGTTGGCGTAACATTGTCTCTGAGGGTCTGTTGGTCAAAAACGCGCTGCCATGGAGAGAAATAACGCAAAATCTTGAAGATTATTTTGTTTTAGACCTTATATTGTAATATAGGAGTCTTTTCTTCACGTACAGAACTCTGCATAGTGGATGAACATCTCTCAAGGTAACATTTTTGAGGGACCTCACTGTACCGAGGAGACTTCTTAGATCATTTTGCTTGAATGGAGAACATTGTGAAGAACATAGGCCAGATTTAATAAAATATATGGCTCTGTAGAGACTGATCGCACCAGACAAAAGTTCACATTAAAATATTAAATTCATAACAATGAGGGGTTTAACCATATCAGAAGTTGCGCATGTCATAAAGAATCTAACAGAGCTCTCATCCGGTGTGCAAATTACACTTGATTACAGCCTGCATATTGAGGGCACTGGCATCTCTTTACATATTATTTAAAAATAGTTAGACAATATAATATTTTAACACAAAAAAAAATGAAATCGCCAATATTTTCACAAACAGTATAGACACTTGCTTGAAAATATAATAAACGTTTACTACAGCCAACCTCAACGGCTTTAAAATATCTAAGTTAAATCCCAAATTTTCACCGCACAGAACTGTCGGCTACATTTTTCGTGTTTCACTCTGAGCTGCGTGAAATCCTAAACATGACCAGGGAATTCTTTGCTCCTCCTCCTCACCAGCACTGCAACATGTATTTTACATAGCAAGGGCTTATTGTCACCATCTATTTTATTAACTTTTATGAATTCCGCATGGGATGTCACAGTCCTGGAGAAGCAACTCTTTTCTTTAAAGGACAAGAAACTGAATTTTTTCCCTTCATGATTTAGATAGAGCATGTGATTTTAAACAGCTATCAGATTTGCTTAATTCTTTTCTTATCCTTTGTTGAAGAAGCTACAATACAGTACTGGGAGCTATCTAAACACATCTTGTGAACCAATAAAAAGAGGCATTTATGTGCTGCAACTAGTCAGCAGCTAGCTCTCAGTAATGTATTGCTGCTCCTGAGCCTACCTAGGCATGCTTTTCAACTAAGGATACCTAGAGAATGAAGCAAATTAGTTTGTTTTAAATAACATGTTCTGTCTGAATCATGAAGGTATATGTTGTGTTTCATGTCCTTTTAAACAAGTCTATATGAATCTTAGCCAGTGTCTCTTTACAGAAATTATTAACTTAAAATCGGAACTATCCAGAGTATTAACATTATGATAAATATTTGCAAGGAGGGAAAGTAGTTGATTAGCTGTAAATTAACTAAATTACTAGAGAGATCGGAGTGAATGACCTAGGCTCATAGACACTTGTGAGGTGCCAAGGGGCCTTATTGTAAAGGTGAAATGATGTTAAAACTTTGAACTATATTCTTTTTTATAGTAGTGTCTATTACATGCAGTTATATGACAATTGCTGTATACTGTCCCTTTAACTAGAGCACAGGTGAAATAATCAGCTGATGGATGAGAGGAAGTTAGTAACTATGGTTACTGATCAGCTGATTTATTTCACCTGTGTGCAAGTTCAGATACCATGAAAATCTGGCCTGGAGTAATTTTTATTGAATTTTAACAAATCAAATTCAATGACACTTATAACACAACATAACAATATAACAAAAATATATATCTGTATGCTGGAAAAAAAACATAAAGCAAAAAAAAAAAAACAATACAATACAGTCAGGAATAAACTACGGATAAGCTATACCAATTACATAACCTTGACCCAGATATAGTAGGGGGGAAAGAAAAACTATGACAATTCTTCTACTAAACTGTAAAGGTTATATTTTATTACACATAAACATAATCTAGGGTAATGGCATATACTGTATGTAATATTGTACAATCAGGACATTTTAGACTATCGCACAATCATGATTTGTATAGTCTCTGCTTAACCAATGTCCAACCCTCTGCCAACCCTTCAATCCAATATTGTTCAAAAATAACTATACATTTGTGATGGTTGATAGAGGGAAAATATTGTTATTAAGGAAGGTCACCATCTACAGTAGAGATGTGTAATGATACGTGTTGTATGTCAGAACAGGTGATGGAATAGTTCTGGTACCTAGTATCCTCTATTGTAGGACCACTCAGCCTCACACCAAACCTTGGATTCACACAGATCAAACTTATAGGAATCCGGTTATGCTCATTGAACTGAGGGTCACTACTGCAGGGTACAGAGTGAAAACAGAGCTGTCACGCAACCAGAATATATGATAGATAGATATCAACAGATAAATATGATAGAAATGTATCTACTGATAGATATGATAAATATTCCTCAAAGGTAGAATTATATATATATATATATATATATATATATATATATATATATATAGCAGAAGAGTGACACATACACAGTAGGCAGATAAAATATATACAGAAGTCACACACTCTCAGACACACAAGCTGCCATAGTGTAGCATAAGGCAGAGAATATAACCCCCAATGCAATTTCAGTGGAACGCTAAACTTGCAGAGTTTAGGAAAGAGTGTGTATGGAGATAATGTATAGTACAAAACACAACCACAATATGTTTAGTTGAGGCTGAATAACAAAGCCTTGTCCAGAAGTTGTTGTATATGTAATTACTGTGTGTGTATATATATATATATATATATATATATATATATATATATATATATATATACACAGCAGCTGAGGTGATGAAGACGGTTAGATATAGTTATTCTGGGATATGCAGATAGTAGATGATATTGCAGACCAGAGTACTAATAAGCAAAACAGTCACTTAGGTTAGCTGAATTCAGAGTAGCAAGCGTTACAATGTCATGCAATTATCCGGTAGTAGTATGCAATGAGTACAGCAGATAAGGGCATATTACAGTATGGAGGTAGCAAACAGTCATTTAAAGTTGCGGTATTGAGATAGCAAGCATAAGAGACATTTAGTTATCCAGCAGAGGTAAATGATGTATACAGACCAAATCCAAGTAGTATTGCAGGGACAGCGTGTCAGCAGATGCTGGTGAGTTCGTTACCCTTGAAGGAGAGAGAGAGAGCGCGGTACACACGCTGAGAGAACGCTGAGATGCCGGGTGTGTGTGACAAAGAAGAAACTTTAGCTGAAACTTTGGTTCCGGTATGGCTGCAGTTAGCTGATTCAGGTAGACCGGCACAGAGGAGCTGAGGACAGCAGTACTCAGCAGAGTTTCAGAAGTTCAAGTGTGTAATCCCCCTAGACAGAGGAATAGGGCTAGGTTTCTTAGGCAGGAGTCACTTAGAGCAACTGATTCAAATTACCAAGCAGGGAGTATAGAGAGGAGGGGCCTTAAATAGGGTAAGAGGAGTCAGATTTAAAGTGACAGAGTAGATATGCCAAAATCCCTGACAAGATGTGAGTTTAGAAAAAAAGTATTGACCAATAATATTCCAGAGTTTCCCATTAAAAGTGTAATGAAGTTTAACGATATGGTAGAAGACACTAAGTTAAGCCACTCTGTCACTATGGAAATATTATGCTGTTTACAATATTTTGGGATTAATCTGTTGGCGCAATTGACCGTAATCATAAGTAAACATGGAAGGGAGATTGACCTATTGCTTTATGTTCCATTAAGCCAGTGCTTTCCAAACTGTGTGTCGGGACACACTAGTGTGTCGGCAGCAGTGTGTAGGTGTGTCCCTGCTTCAGCACAATTTTTTTTTTTATTTAATTTTTTGTTTTCTTTCTGACTTTCCGCCTGCCTGCTATGCATATCACATGGTTGACTCGTGATTGATACCTAGGGGTCACAGATCATCTTAACCTATTGGTGCAGCTCAGTGGGAACTGAAACTATTCCCTTTGGCGGCACATTGGCTCCTTAATTGGCTCGTGGCTGCACGTGTAGTCAGTGAGTGGGACAGCAGTGTGTTTGCAGCGCAGGCAGTAGTCAATCGGACTCACCTAGCTCTGAGGGCGGCAGCTTAAATGCTGAGCTGAAGTCAGAAGTCAGTGGGTTTTTTTTGCAGCTAGCTCCCAGTAATGCATTGCTGCTCCTGCTCTTGATATATAGATAGGAAGTGGAAACTTAAAAATGCTTGATGATGAAATGCGAGTGTCTTTATCTTATATTCCACTAAATATTAAGAAACTGTGTTCATCCCATCAACCTCATGCAGCCCATTAAAATAGTAAGTAGCTATTGGTGTTATTAAACTTTTTTTAATTCTTGCACATACTTACTGTTACTTGTAAATACATTTAGTTATTATATAATTTATGTATGTGTCCGTATCTCTTAAAACAAGTTAGTTTAACCTCCTGTTTGCCAGTACAACTGAATTACTGTGTCGCGAAATAATGTAGGTCTAAAAAGTGTGTCGCCAACATGAAAAGTTTGGAAAGCTCTGCATTAAGCAATAACATTTTTCATTTAGCTTTTTATCAATAACTATTGGGGTCATTGTAGCAACATTTAACCATAATAAATTTGTAAGGCAAAACACAAATATAAAGGACTGCCCTATAGCCAAGGTTTCAACATAAACTAAACAAAGTGTATACATTATCCAGTAATTGTATTATCTTCTCTTTCCCTCTCAGTTTGCGTTATCACAATCTCAATCCTGAGTACATTCATACGCGCCTACGGCTCCTGGGCCAGTCCTTTGCTCTGCGCGTGCTTATGGTACAGGTGGATGTGGTGAGTTCTTTAACCCTTTCCGGTCTTATTATTATTATTATTATTATTATTATTATTAAAATATATATATATATATATAATATCCACAAACTGACAGCAGATTATTAGGCACAGCCGCTCAGCTTATCCAGATCCCTTGCACACATCAGGGTTGTGCTGCCAGGCCCCTCCCTCCCGGCCTCTCATTTCTCCCCATTCAGCCAGGACAGCGGGGAATCTGATAGCTGCTGGCCAGTGCCATCTGGGTCGTTCCGCTTCTTGCAGCGGTCCCCGTGCTTGCGGCGTCAGTCTAGTACCAGTGATCAGTGCACAGAGCCACATCTAGCCTAGCTGTGCACCGATCACTGGTAATGTAACTGGGAACTTTGTCACCTTTCCGGTCCTATGTCGAAATATATCCGACATTGGACCGCTATCGGTAAAACCCTTTGTCGGATATATTCCGACACAGGACCGGAAAGGGTTAATAATCAGAATGGGACTGTTTAATATGTGCTGGCAGACTGAGGAGGGGTACTGTCCTGAAGCTGTTACTCTACTGAATGTTCTAGTACATCTTGTTTCAGAAAGACCCTCATTTTGCTCTGAAGGAACTGGCAAAGATCTGTATCCTGTCCGACTGTACATTAATACTGAGCTGGAGGTGAGAGCATAAGCGAAGAAAGATTAAAGTGGATATTTTAGAGGGATTAAGAAAGGTCAGGTTCTCAAAAACTCTTTGTCATGTAGTGAAGTCCTCATGCAAATGTCACAGGGACAGAACTCGCTGAATTCACTAAGTAAAAAGGTGGAACCTGGTAGTGCCGGAGAGATTACAGGTGTCTCCCATAGAAAGTAATAGTGATGTGAAAAATTTCAGCATTCGTTATATAGTTTTAGAAACGAATGACAAAAATGTCTGCTGTCTGTTAGCCAAATTTTGCAGTCATTTTCTGCATTTGTTTCACTAACAAAAAAAGAATGCTGACATTGTGCAGATACATAGAAAGTAATAAGACTCTCTGGGATACAGAATCTCATAGGGGAGAGTAAGATTAACAGAAGAACACCTGGCACTGACATTCTCAGATTAAAGCAAATTAAACTGTAAACATGTTTACTATATTTTACTTGTATTTGCCTCTAGTTTAGTAATATTACTTTACTGTTAGTTAAATAAGTGTATTGTGAATTTTGAACAAACTTCATCTGCTTACAGCTGGTGATATAAATCAGTGAGAACTGTAGGTGTAAAATACTTAGAGAATATAATGAGTTGTGTTAGAGCTTCAGACACACCCAAGGAACTCCCCTGTCCAACCCACTCTCTAAAACCATCAGGGTTATTTCACATACAAAAAATACAAAGTACAATGCAATTTGTAAAAGCTAATAATTTGTTAGTGACAAAAAAGCATTAAAAGCTCAAAAGTCCCTTAAAGTATAAAGGGGAACGAGAAAATGAGAATGTGCTATGGGAATACAAGGGTCACAAGGCATTATTTGCAAACAAAAATGGAAATGAAAGAAAATGCTGCTGTGGGTTCTTTAATGGACAAGAAATGATCCTGCTGTCGCTTTTGTCGCAGCCCAGAGGAAGCTGCACGATACCTGGAGACATATAAATGCTACGAGCAGAAGCCGGCAGATGCTCTGAAGGAGAAGGCGGAGAGGGACTTTATTTCCAGGGTGAGCAGGCATGGCTGACAAGGCTAACAGGTGGAGGTACAGATTGGGTGCTGTAAAGTTACAAGTATGGATGGAATGGCACATTTTGCAAATGTTGCAATAGAAAAATACCATAAATATCATAATGTTGCAGGGTTACAGTTAAAGGGACTGTAAAGTCACAATTAGACATTCAGGATTCAGATAGAGAATACAATTTTAAACAACTTTCCAGTTTACTTGTATTATTTTGCTTCCTTCTCTTGTTATCCTTTGCTGAAAGGTTTATCTAGGAAAGCTCTGGAGCAGCAAAGAACCTAGGTTCTAGCTGCTGATTGGTGGCTGCATATATACACCAATTGTCATTGGCTGACCCATGTGTTCAGTTAGAAACCAGTAGTGCATTGCTGCTCCTTCAACAAATCATACCAAGAGAATGAAACAAATTTGATAATAGAAGTAAACTGGAAAGTTATTTAAAATTGTATGCGGTTTTAGCACTGCAGATGCTGCAACTTTTAGTTTAAAGGGATATTTAACAGTGCCCCATTTGGTAAAAATAAATTTGTTAAATCAAAGTAAATATAAAAAGAAAAAGATTGTGGAAAGACAGCAAATAATTTACTTGTTTTCTTGCAAAATTAGCACTTCTCAGTGTAGCCCCTGCCCCCAGTGATTTAAGAGCAGAGGATTTTCAAAACCCAAGTTTTTCTTCTGTCAGTTCTGGGTATGAGCAAGTCTGACTCCCTGTTATCTAGTGACTCTATTCACTAGAGGCGGGAGCACAGAGCTACACACTTCAAAGGGACAGATGGCACAGCTTCCTATTGGTTGAACTGCCCTCCTGTGACTTTTAGAAAAAAAAGATAGTGGAGAAGGGGGTGGCCGGCTGCTGGTGACATATAATAAAATCAGATGTAAAATAAATATGTTTTTAATAACTTTTCTGCTTCTTTCAGGTCATTACATTTACAGGTGACATACTTTAATATATTGGCCTGCCTCTACTTACTCTAAATTCGGCATCACTTTAAATACTTCTACAAGTTACTTTGTACAGATCGTTTACAAATTGTGTGCTTAATTGCTAATATATACTGTGTGTATATGAATAACACAATCTCTTGTTTTTATTCCAGATGACAGATTGTCTCACGGCGGTGAAATCCGTGAACAAGACAGACAGCTGCACTCTGCTAACAACATTTGGTGTCAGTGCTTTCTTTACATTTTACTTTTTTAAAGGGACCAACATTTTTCTTTATTGATTCCGATAGAGCATATGATTTTAAACAACTTTAAAATGTACTTTTTATTATCTAATTTGCTTCTTTCACTTGGTATCCTTTGTTGAAACACATAACCAGGTAGGTTTAGGCGCAGCAATGCTCGACTGGGAGCTAGCTGCACATATATGCCTTTTTTTACTGGCTCTCCAGATGTGTTCAGCTCGTTCCCAGTAGAACATTGCTGCTCCTGACGCTACCTAGGAAGTTTTTAAACAAAGGATAACAAGAGAGGGAACCACATTTTTATAATAGAGGTAAATTGGGAAGTTATTTCAAATTGTATGAATCATTAAATAAACTTTTTAGGGTTCCATGTCCATTTAAGGCCTTTCTCTAAGCTGCCTCTCAATCTTTTTTCTGTTCTTTTTCAGAGCAGACTTTACTATTTCCTGTATATCTCCATTACACTGACCTCTCTGTTTTTTCCCTTAGACTCTCGCAGATCTAGCAAGCGCATCTCGTGAAGATTTGTCTCTCTGTCCTGGACTTGGTCCCCAAAAAGTGAGTATTGTGCATCTGTCACGTTTGTAATCCTCCTAGATACCCTATTAAAAGGGATAAGAAACCCAAACATATTCTTTCATAAAGTTTACAATGTACTTCTATTGTCAAATCTGCGTCATTCCCATGGTATTCTGTGTTGAAGAGATACCTAGGTAGGCTCTTTGAGCAGTACATAGCAGGAAATAGTGCTGCCAATTAGTGCTCTTGCAAATGGACAACATTCTTGAAAAACTGCTGCATTATAGTGCTCCAGAAATGGTCCGGCTCCTAAACTTACATCCCTGCTTTTCAACAAATGATACCCAGAGAACAAAGAAAGGTGATCATATTAAATTAGTTGCTTAAAATTGCATGCTCTATCTGAATCATGAAAGAAACAAGTTTCATGTCCTTTTAAGCAAATCATTCTCTTCATCAATCTCATGCGCAGCTTTCTCAGTCTTTTCTTAACTGTATCCTACTCTAATGTGTATTTCTCAGGCTAAGAGATTATTCGATACTCTCCATGAACCGTTTCTAAAATCCAGCAAGTAGACGTCAACTGGAAAATGAATCTACCAATCATAGAAACGTCATCAAATACTCTGTCCAATCAGCTTGCAAACTGGCCCAAGATAAATTCATTTGAAAACTGAACGTTGTACCTTACTGAGTCAGTTGGCGAATTCCAGCCTTGAACAGACGGCATAAACAAGGTGTCAGATTGTACAGAATTCATTCTGTTTTTGGACATGGTAAATACTGCCCATTATCCACTGATCCTTGCACACGTCCCACTTGTATATACTTGTAACTAGAGTTTTTTGTACTATTTCTCTTTGTATTGTTTCTTTTTTATGATACTACATAATAAATAAAATTATTTATCCAGCCCTTGTGAAAAATCCCATATAAACTAGACTGACGTAATGGGCGCACACTTATTCTGATCTGCGGCTAATAAAATGCTTGTGTAATGGTATAGATGCTAATGGAAATGATTTACTGAATTTTAATAATTTCATACACCAGTACTAGCGTGTGAGATAAAATATACATTGAGATGGCTCATAAGAAAACTTTTTTACGTACAAGCTGCACGCATTTTAATTTAGATAAGAATTTATAGAAAATCTAATCCATTGCTGACCCTATATAACTATGTGTTTACCTCCCACAAATGGGTTAAGCACATTGGTAAAGTCCTGTTCAGAACCCACAAGCATTGCAACTTGAAGCAGCAGCACGGGCAGTAAACCAATCATCGGAAGCTGCAATGGTGACATTGTCTGATTGTGACTTTACCGTATGTGTTAAAACCCTTACGTAAATTAACAAATGATTATTTTGGGTCAGTAGTGGAAGTGATGTTATATACAAGTAATGTAGCAGAAAGGGTGTGTGCATATGGGTTGCATACAGTCAGACTACTATTAGGTGTCAGTGAAATGAGTAGTTTTTTTGTTTGTTTTTTTACTTGAAATATAATTAATAATACTCAAAAGGCTGTGCAAAACAATACATACTGCATTTTCTTTTTTTTACCATATTGCAAGAAGAACAGAACCAGGCTACACTCTCACGTTTTCTTGATTCAATAAAGCAAAAAAAAAAAATAGTTTTCATAAATGTCACTATTTTCTGTTGGAGAAGCACGGAGGGAATGGGCTCTTACTAAAGATTCTGTAAAAAAAAATAGGTCATGTCGGAAAAGAGTGACGTGCACCATAACCAGAGTTTGTGGAGACGTATCCTAATGAGCTCGACTTGGCTTTATTGATTTGTCTGCAGACTTTAAAGGGACATGAAAGCCAATTTTTTTCTTTCGTGATTTAGAAAGAGCATATCATTTTAAACAACTTTCTAATTTACTTCTATTATCTAATTTGCTTCATTCTCTTTATATCACTTGCTGAAAAGCATATCTAGATATGCTCAGTAGCTGCTGATTGGTTGCTGCACCTAGAGGCCTTGTGTGATTGGCTCACACATGTGCATTGCTATTTCTTCAACAAAGGATATCTAAAGAATTGAGCAAATTAGATAATAGAAGTAAAATGGAAAGTTGTTTAAAATTGCATGCCCTATCTGAATCATGAAAGTTTAATTTTGACTAGACTGTCCCTTTAAATTCCTGCACACACAATACTGGTCTGATCATGATAGCTCTCTTTTTTTGTAATAAACAAGGAAGCAAATGGGTTTGATAAATTGTGGACTAAGGAAAGATGCATGAAAATCTCCATAAAAAAAGCAAGATAAAAATTATATTCTTGGCAAAACAAGCCAAAAAAGTAGAAATAGAAAGGGAGACAGCGCAATCCTCGATTCAAGGTAGTATTTATTAACAAGTGATCACAGCACACTAGTAAATGAACACTTACTAGAAGTAAAAAAAAATAGCAAGCCCGCAAATGGAAATTAGTCCTGCGGGAGGAGATGTGAATCCCACGGCAATCAGCGTCAGTGTCTCAATGTTTGCACAGGACCATCAGAGAGTTCAGTTCAATTCAAAACTCCTGGCTTTTCGGCAAAGGTAGCTCCGCTGACGTCAGGGCACAACACTTCTATGGATACTACAAAGGATCAAAGGTCCCGTGCAAACATTGAGACACTGACGCTGATTGCCGTGGGATTCACATCTCCTCCCGCAGGACTAATTTCTGTGAGTGTCTGTGTTTATGTCTTTGTGCTTTTGTTGGTGTCTCTATGATTGTGTATGTATTTTTTTTCTGTGGGTCTCTCTGTGAGGGTGTGTGTGTCTGTCTTTGTGCATTTTCTGTGGATGTCTCTGTGAGTGTGTATGACTGTGCATTTTCTGTGGATGTCTCTGTGAAGGTGGGTGTGTATGTCTTTGTGCATTTTCTGTGGATGTCTGTGAGGGTGTGTGCGTATGTCTTTGTGTATTTTCTCTGGATGCCTCTGTGAGGGTGGGTGTGTATGTCTTTGTGTGTTTTCTGTGGATGTCTCTGTGAGGGTGGGTGTGTATGTATCTATGTCTGTGTTTTCTGTGGGTGTCTCTGTGAGAGTGTGTGTGTGTATGTCTTTGTGTGTTTTATGTGGGTGTCTGTGTGTGTATGTCTTTGTGTGTTTTCTGTGGGTGTCTCTGTGTGTGTGTTTGTGTGTGTGTGTTTTCTGAGACTGTCTCTGTCGGTGTTTCCTTGGGTGTATGTGCAAGTTTGAGTTTGTTTGTGTGTGTCCATTGTCTGTTCCTTTTTAGCACATTTTGACCTTACTACTGATTATTCACGTCTTTCTACAGACTTTGAGACTAATGAGACCTTTCCGGAAGTCACCAATCCACCATTTAACCTTTAAATTATTGTTTAGGCAGTTCAGGGCCCTTCCTTTCAGCCACTGCATGCTGTTATCATCATTTAGTTGGCATCTTCCTTGACAAAAAGATAATCAGAACTCCATATTTTGCCTTGTAAATCTCCTTTTGTGACAAAACTGTAGTCTACCTCATTACTTGTCAGGTCAATGTAAACAAGTGCTGAGCGTCTGTGTGGGTCTCTGTGTCTGAGTGTGTTTGTGTGTTTCTTTGCGTGTCTGCTAGAGTGTCTATATGTGAATCCTTATGTGTGAGTGTGTGTGTGTGTTTCTGTGTTACTACCTTTACAACATTTCCAAGTTTGACTACACTTAAGAATAAAGTGCATTTACGTTATAGTCACTTTAGTAAAAAATTGCACATGTCAAGGGGGGGGGGCTGATCAATGGTTAAGTAAGGGGCCCCAAAATTTCTAGTGGCGGCCCTGTGTATATATATATATATTTATATTGCAGCAATAGATAG
Source organism: Bombina bombina (assembly GCF_027579735.1). Lineage (NCBI taxonomy): Eukaryota > Metazoa > Chordata > Amphibia > Anura > Bombinatoridae > Bombina > Bombina bombina. The sequence continues at coordinate 62,564,071 of NC_069509.1, forward strand.
ATATGTGTGGGTGGGTGTGCGTTACAGTGTGTATGTGCATAACGCTGTGGGGCATATTTATCAAAGTGCGAGCGGACATGATACGATGTAGCGTATCATGTCCGCTGCACATTGATAAATGCCGACAGCATAAGCTCTCTGCATTTATCATTGCACAAGCAGTTCACCAGAACTGCTTGTGCAATACCGCCCCCTGCAGATTTGCGGCCAATCTGCCGCTAGCAGGGAGTGTCAATCAACCCGATCGTATTAGACCGGGTTGATTTCCGTCCGCCGGCTTAGAGCAGACGGACAAGTTATGGAACAGTGGTCTTTAGAGCTTGATAATTTGGCCCCTGTGTGTGTATGTGTCTGTGACTATGTGTGTGTGTGTGTCTATGTGTTTGATTATGTGTGTATTAGAGTGTCTTGCAAGCCCTGGTGAACATTTACTTTAGATTCCATGAAAATAAAAAACATGTTACTCCCTGAGCAAAAAATATTATGGCCAAAAACTGGGGGGGTGGGGCAGCAGAATTCTGAGTGCTTAGGGCAGCACAAAACCTAAATACGCCACTTGTGAAAATATAACAAGGATTAAAACAAACATGCTTGAAAATTAGCAGTATATCTTTTTGAATAAGGCCCTAAAAATCAGCCACAAACTGGTGTGAAAAGTGTTTATGGATTAGACAGGGTCAGTGCAAATTATCTAATGGGTTAAAGTGACATTGTACTCAGATATAGTCTATCATGCATATGAAACAGCAGCATTTATATCTAAAACATTTCAAGCAAAACCGTAATTTTCTCAAAATATATATATCTATTGGATAACTTAAAGGGACACTAAACCGTGATAAAAACTAATCTCCAATTGCAAGATGAATATATTTTAACAATATTTGTAATTGGCTTTGCGTTTACAATTTCTCGCATTTGTTATATATCTTACTTTGAAATTAAATTGTTTTCCGAACCCACTGCTGGCTAGTCTTTATCATTCTCCAATCGTGACCAATAACCTAGGTTATTAAGATGGAGGACAGATGTTGCTTTGCGCATGCGCGATATTCCTGACTCGTCATTGCATACGTCACAGCATCAAGCATTATTCCAACACATTCTAAGGCTAAGTGTGGCAACATATGCGCATGCGCAAGACAGCAGGTCGTAATGCGCATGCGTTGAGTGACGAAATTAACATTTAATGATATGCAATAGATCGCATTACAATTGGCGATGGAGTTTGCTATGGAACGGCCCATAAAAGAGGGTTGGATTAAATGACATCACCATGAAAATATAACATATAATTTTATAGTAATATGAACTATCGTTTTGCTGTAAGAGTCTGTAATTTTGCCAATATAAACGTTTGTGATTGGAAAAGGATGATAAGGTTGTGCCTACAATATTAGAGTTTTGGAATCCTTTAAAGATAATCTTTATTTTGTTTCTAAACAAAAATACAATTCTTTTAATAAATTTACCTTTTTTTAAAACTTACACCAACTATCTTCTTACCTAACGTTTGTATCTGTTCTTGCGGTTTATCTTCTTGATGTTTTTGACATAAATCACATTCTTTACCATCGCCTTCTGGACAGAAAAATCCTTTTTGGCACTCACATACAGTGTTGGAAATAGAGGTGCACGGCTTCTTGGTTACCAGTCCAGCTCCTAAAAAAAATGGCAAGGCACAATTGGAAAATATGAGTGCACTCAAAACTAGAAATTGTTGAGGAGTCGGTTAAGAAAAGGTTAGTGATATTTGTTTTTTTCTTAAGAGACCTTAAAGGGACAGTAAAATCAAAATTACATTTTCATGATTTAGATATAGCATGCAGCTTTAATCAATTTACCAATTTATTTCTATTATAAAATTTGCTTCCATTTTTTTGGTGTCCTTTCATTAAAGGGACAGTCAAGTCCAAAAAAACTTTCATGTTTCAAATAGGGCATGTCATTTTAAACAACTTTCCAATTTACTTTTATCACCAATTTTGCTTTGTTCTCTTGGTATTCTTAGTTGAAAGCTAAGCCTAGGCGGTTCATATGCTAATTTCTTAGACCTTGAAGGCCACCTCTAATATTAATGCATTTTGATAGTTTTTCACCACTAGAGGGCATTAGTTCACATGTTTCATATAGATAACATTGAGCTCATGCACGTGAATTTACCATGGAAACAGCTCTGATTGGCTAAACTGCAAGTCTGTCAAAAGAACTGAAATAAGGGGGCAGTCTGCAGAGGCTTAGATACAAGGTAATTACAGAGGTAAAACGTGTATTATTATAACTGTGTTGGTTATGCAAAACTGGGGAATTGATAATTAAGGGATTATCTATCTTTTAAAACAAAAACAATTCTGGTGTTGACTATCCCTTTACATACTGTAAAATTGTATAATTACACATTTTTCTTTCATGATTCAGATAGAGAATGCAATTTTAAACAACTTTCTAATTTATTTCTATTATCAATTTTTCTTCATTCTCTTGGTAACGTTTGTTAAAAAGCAGGGATGTAAGCTCAGGAGCATGCACGTGTCTGGAGCACTAGTTGGCAACAGTTTTGCAAGAATGTTATCCGTTTGCAAGACCACTAGATGGCAGCACTATTTCCTGCCATGTGGTGCTACAGATGCTACCTAGGTATCTCTTCAACACAGAATATCATGGGAATGAAGGAAACATTTTTAATAGAAGTAAATTGGGAGGAAAAAAAAATGTATGCTCTGTCTGAATCACAATATCATTTTTTTGGGTTTCATATCCCTTTAACAAGTGCATAATAAAAAGACAATGCAGTAACACTTATCCTGAATAAGTGGTAGATTTGTTTTCTGACAAATTATTTTTTTTTTCCCCTGACTGGGGGACGTGCCTAGCATCGTAGGCAGTCCCCCATGATCCCATCCCGGTGTTGAAGTCACTTGATCACATTGACGATTTCCTTATTCCCATGAAATGTTTACATCAGTGTTTGCAACAATGTATAACATTGCTACAAACATTACAATTGCATGCTGTATCTCAACCATCAACGTTTAATTTTGACTTTACTATCTATCCTTAAAGGGACACCAAATTTGTTCATTTGTAATTCAGAAAGAGCATGCAATTTTAATCAACTTTCTAATTTACTCCTATTATCAATTTTTCTTCGTTCTCTTGCTATCATTTTTAAAAAAAGAAGGCATCTAAGCTTTGTTTTGGTTTCAGTACTCTGGACAGCACTTTTTTATTGGTGGATGAATGTATCCACCAATCAGCAAGGACAACCCAGGTTGTTCACCAAAAATGGGCCGGCATCTAAACTTACATTCTTACATTTCAAATAAAAATACCAAGAGAATGAAGATAATTTGATAATAGGAGTAAATTCGAAATTTGATTGAAATGTCATGCTCAATCTGAATCCCGAAATTAAATTTTTGGGTACAGTGTCCCTTTAATCTCCAAAAAGATATGTCTGACCTTAGGCAGAAGATGTTCATTGGTTGATAAAGACAACTCTAAAAGCAGCAGGATCTGGATCCAGAAATCACATGAAATACACAGCACACAGAAGGTAACTACACAAACCCTACTGAGATGACTAAATTATATTAAAATAACATTTATTGTCACATAGGGTTTTAAAAGTAGGGGGAAAAACAACATTTTGGGCGGCCATTTTATCCATATGGATAAAGATTCACCTGATTGGGCTATATATGCCACATGGTACTCTGACGCTCTAGCTGTTAAAACGATTACACAAGTTGTAGTTGACTAGTTTATTCAAGTTGGAATCCCCAATTCCCCACGCTCCGCCGCCCACTCTTTAAAACTACATTTTTCTGTGAGCAAAAGTTTTGAATTGTTGTCCAATCGGTGCTCTGGCTTTTGTTGTAGCAGAGCACTGATTGGAGAACAATTTAAACCTTTAGCTCACAGAAAAATTTACTGTTCAAATCTAAAATATCACAAAAATTCCAGATCTGTGTGACGGATACCCCGGCTACCCCAACTGGGTAGCTCCGCCAAACGGGTCCTGCTTCCTTCCTGCCGACTGCAGCTATGTAGCTGGCAAGTGACCACAGCCTGTAGCCACCCCTGATGCCCGACAGTATCAGTACCCAGGGTCCCACCCTGTGGCAGACTCCAGCTACCCAGACTGGGTAGCTCTGCCTGGAACAGGCTGCTATGTAGCCCAGGAAAGTGATTTTAGCTGGAGACAACCCAAATAACTAGACAGACTAGCATTCAGGTTCAACAAGAACTGACTTTATTGTGAAACATACACTCCTTTTATACACACAGCTCATCTTGATAACACAAAGGACAATCCCACAATTTTCCCGCCATTCCCGCCCCTCCAGACAGCCCGGCACCTCCATAGGAGCCACAGTCTCACATAATCCCAATACCTATCTAAAATATCACAAAAATTCCAGATCTGTTTCTAAAAAAGGAGAACGTTTACCATCAATTTAAATATGTAGAACCCACAGAGGGCTTCAAAATGGTTAATAAATTGTAAGCTCTTTGGAGTAGAGACCACCTCTCATTGTATTAATATGTATTGTTTAGTCTGTTTTGCATATTTTTATCATGAATCAGTGTCATTGTGTGCCCAGAACTTACAGAATTTACAAATAAATGATAATTATAGACATGGTGGGGTCTGGATTATATCTAATTCTGTATTTAAAACAACAGTTGTGTTTTCTTACCACGATCACAGATTTTACATCTTAAGCATTTAGTGTAACCATTAGGATGGTCCATATAGGTTGGTGAAATACACTTTATACACCCAGTACTGGTGTGTCTTGTGCAGTGATTTCTTACAACAGTACCTAAAGGATAAATGCAGATAACATTCAGTTACAAAAATAAAAACAATAGTGTATGTAAATATGCTACAAAGGTTTGCAATAAAAAGTCATTTTTTTAAAAAATCTATGCATAGCTTATATCAACTATTAAAGGGGTGCAAAATCCAAATATGATTCGGATAGAACATACAATTTTATACAACTTTCTAGTTTTTTTCTATTATCAATTTTGTTTTATTTTTGTGATATCCTTTAATGAAGGAGCAGCAATGCACTTCTGGGAGCTAGCTGAATAAAAGCTGAGAAAGCTAATGACAAGAACCAAATAAGTGCAGCCACCAATCAGCAGCTAGCTCTTAGCTCCTGAGCCTACCTAGGTATGCTTTTCAACAAAGGATACCAAGAGGGCGAAACAAATTATATAATAGAAGCAAATTTGGAAAGTTGATATGATCTATCTGAATCATGAAATGACTGCATTGTAAGTGATTGTCATAAAAAATGTTTTAAAATTCTCAATATCATTTTTTTAGGCCAATTTACAAGCTTTTGCAACTTTATAAATTGCCTCTTTGCTGTAGGCAATTAGGGACAGATTTTAATGAGTTCGTAAGCTAATTTAACCTGTGGAATTTTGCAGTGTTAGGCACCAGCCTCTCTGGCTCATTTTTCTTTTAAATTTAATTTATTTAAAGGGACAGTCAACACCAGAATTTGTGTTGTTTAAAAAGAAAGATAATCCCTTTATTACCCATTCTCCAGTTTTGCATAACCAACACTGTTATAGAAATACACTTTTTACCTCTGTAATTACCTTGTATCTAAGCTTCCGCTGACTGCCCCCTTATTTCAGTTCTTTTGACAGACTTTCTTTTTAGCCAATCAGTGCTCACTCCAGGGTAACTTCACGTGCATGAGCTCAATGTTATCTATATGAAACACATGAACTAATGCCCTCTAGTGTTAACAATGCATTCAGATTAGAGGCAGGCTTCAAGGTCTAAGAAATTAGCATATGAACCTCCTAGAATTAGATTTCAACTAAGAATACTAAGAGAACCAAGCAAAATTGGTGATAAAAGTAAATTGGAAAGTTGTTTAAAATTACATGCCCTATTTAAATCATGAAAGTTTTGTTTGGACTTGACTGTCCCTTTAACATTTAGAAGGGTAACAGGGTATGAGTTTAATGTATCCTTAAATAGCTATTACACGAGCCTTAAAGAATCACTCAATGAAATAGAATTACATAATTAACAAGTGCATGATAAAAAGACAATGATTTAACCCCTACTCTTATGTTCAAATTTTTCTCCCCTTTTCTGGCCCCCTGTATCATGTGACAGACATCACTGACTAGGGTTGCCACCCGTCCCTTAAAATACAGAACACTTATAAGTTACACATGCTGCAGGGTGTGCAGGGAGGAATATGAATAGTGCTGTCCAGAAACAAAAATACATGTTCCTCCCTGCACACCCTGCAGCATGTGCAACTCATACGTGTCCAGGAATACATGGCTGGGGTGGCAACCCTAGACATCAGCCAATCACAGACTAGTTTACATATACCCTGTGAGCTTATGCACATGCTTAGTAGGATCTTAAACTGCTGCTCTATCTGAATCATAAAAGTTTATTTTGACTTAAAGGGACACTGTACCCAAAAATTTTCTTTCGTGATTCAGATTGAGCATGAAATTTTAAGCAACTTTCTAATTTACTCCTATTATCAAATTTTCTTCATTCTCTTGGTATCTTTATTTGAAATGCAAGAATGTAAGTTTAGATGCCGGCCCATTCTTGGTGAACAACCTGGGTTGTCCTTGCTGATTGGTGGATAAATTCATCCACCAATAAAAAAAAGTGCTGTAGGGAGTTCTGAACCCAAAAAAAGCTTAGATGCCTTCTTTTTCAAATAAAGATAGCAAGAAATTGCACACTCTATCTGAATTGCAAAAGAAAAAAATTGGGTTCAGTGTCCCTTTAAGTGTCCCTTTAAAGGGGCATTAAACCAAAACATTTTCTTTCATGACTTAGATAGAGCAAACCATTTAAAACAACTTTCTAATTTACTTCTATTTTCAAATGTGCTTCATTCTCTTGGTATGCTTTGTTAAAGGTGTAGCAATGAATTACTGTGAGCTACTTGAACAGATCAGGTGAGCCAATAACAGGATGTATATATGTGCAGCCAGCAATCAGTAGCTAGCTCCCAGTAGCGCATTGCTGTTCCTGAGTGTACTTACCGCTCACACAAGAAATATTAACCATTCACTTTTTGATTTGACTCCGAAAATGCAAGTGGTACAGAGTGCACACAAGCGTTTTTAGTGTTCCATACTGCATGCTCTACACTTGATTTGTTATATGTACCAAAATATATTCTGACTATTGGAACAACGGTGTTGAACTGTCCTAATAAAAAGTATTGAGGGTGTTTTAGTGGTGAGAAGGGAAGTGTATTCGGCAGTTTTGTTAGCTGCTGAATGCAGCCACTCGCAGCGTTCGACTCTTTTTGGAGCGGGGATTTATTCTTGTGAAAATGCAACACGCTAAGATCTGGATTTGCACGTATCTTAGTATGTTGTAATTTCACAAGAATAAATACGGTGTTCTGTCAAAATTTGCTACCTCGACGTGCCCTTGTGCACAATTAAGTAATCGCACTCCACATATGGTTTAAAAGAATGTGTGGAATGCGATTACATAATTATAAGCATGCGCACATCGTTAGGTTGCAAATTTCGATGGAGAAGCAAATTAGTGCTCCTATTTCTTTTTAAAGCGGCCATGTACATGTGCGCATGTGCAGATAAACATGATGGTAGAAATGTTTTGACTGGGTCATTTTGACTGCTCATGCGTGCACGCTACTTCTTAGTTACAGGTCCATATCTATTTAAAATGAAATAAAGCGCCTCTCCAACAGATTACTGTTGTGTAATTGAATGAGAAATTACCCAGCCAAATTTTCTACCACCATGTTTAACTGCACTTGTACATGGCCGCTTTAAGAAGAAATGCAATTACTAATTTGCTACTCCATCAAAATTTGCAACCTAACTATGTGGGTATGCTTGTAATTACGTAATCGCACTCCACACATTCCTTTAAAACATATGTGGAATGTGATTATGTAATTGTGTGCATGCGCACATTAAGGTAGCAAATCTCAACAAGGTAGCAAATTTTGACAGAACACCAGCTCAGAAAAGAGGTCACCTTCTTCTGCATTTGGCAGTTAATGAAACTGCCAAACGCACATCCCTAGTGGTGAGTATTCATTTTAAAAGGTTTCAATAACTTGGTTATTGTAAAGTTATCTAATGATTTAGAAAAGGTTCTGTGACGGACCCTGGATACCCCAACTGGGTATCTCTGCCAAAAGGGCCTGCTTCCTCCCCGGAACCTGTAGCTGTATAGCTGGAAAGTGATTATAGCAAATAGCCCACCCTAATAACCAGACAAGACCTGTCACGCCGCTTCCTGTGCTGCCCTGGCTGTTGCCAGGGACGCGGCGGTTGCTGCTCTGGCTGTTGCCAGGGATGCAGCGGTTCCTGTGAGCGTGCGGCGAGGACGTCATCGCCGCATGTCTCTTCCTTTGAAGCTGGATCCTTTGAGCTGCTTGGCGCGAATTGGCGCCTATGTAAGTACCTGCAGTGTTTACATACACTGCCCAAGTATAGGAGTTGCTTCCTGTGCTCCTGGATGCTGTGTTACTGTATGCTGAATTGCTATTCTGTTATTGAACTCTGCCTGTCTGATCACTCTGCTTGCTTAACCCCTGAATTGCTGGATTGCCATACTGATATTGAACCCTGCCTGTCTGACCACTCTGCTTGCTTAACCCCTGAACTACTGGATTGCCATATTGTTGCCGAACTCTGCCTGTCTGACCATTCTATTGGCTTACCCCTGAACTGTTACACTGCTGGATTTCCTTTGATGTTGATACCCGCCTGTTCCTGCTCTATTGGTTCACCCCTTACCTGCTTTACTGCTGGATTGCCTTCCTGTTGCCGGACTCAACCTGTGTTGACCATTCTCAGTCTTCTTCTTATTGCCCTGAAGGACTACCCTGTCTACCGTGAGTACTGCTTACCTCACTTCACTAACTTACTCTGCTCTGGGATATTTCCTATCATTCCACTTGACGCCGGGATAAGAAGACTACTGGCCAAGTTTGGTCTGATAGAGAGATATCCCATGAGCATTACAAGACCAGTATTAAGGTGAAACACGAACAGGCTTTATTGAGATAAACACACAGCTTATATACACAACTGCCATCTGATAAGAGCCTAATCTAATCAAGAAATCCCCACCCCTCCAGACAGGCTGGCGCCACCATAGGAGCCATAGGAATGTAGAGATCTTACAATAGCTAGTTCGTAGTTATAGGGTGATCATGAGAGAGCGGTGGCTATTCCAGGGTGTCCTTAGAGAGCTCCTGGTCCCCAGATGCCACAGTCCAAAAGGCGACATAATCCGTTACTGGGGACCAGAGCAGCAGCCTGGCAACGGTACTCAGGAACAGTCCAAGGTGGGAGTGTCCAAAAACCCCGGTTCCCGAGTGAGCTTCCCCTCAGCAATTCCCGCCAACCCATGTCCATCAAAGGCATAACAGGTCCCCAAAAGAGCGGAGGTCTGGGGCAAAGGGCTTCTGGAGTGACCTAGGTTAAAGTTCAGCAGGGATCTCTAGCAAGCCCAGCCGGCGAGTAGTTCCATAAGCCCAGCAAGTCAGGAAGGGGCCAATCGAGCAGAGATCAGCTCTTTCTGTGAAAAAGTGTAATCCTAATACAAATAGCAGGGGAGCTGGGGGAAGCACAACAATCAAAATAGAACAGGGGGTGGCCTTGGCAGTCTAGATTCCAACGGGTCGGCTTGGGGCTGTCCGGTAATGGTACTTCAATTTTAGGTTGCCGGAATGGTCATCCCATCCCTCACAACATCTCCCACTAGAAAACATCAATACAAATAAAACATAAAGTTCTTTACGCCCCCCCCCCCCCCCCCCCGGGTTTGTGGCATCACTGTTGCTCCCTGCTGGCATTCATCCCCTGCAGCCTGGGGCACAGGGATATCCACATAATGCCAAGTCCCGTCACTCAGTTCCGAAAGCAGGTTTCCAAATTAGGCCCCAGAACATGTGCCCACCCACAAGCAACACTCACAGAGTGGACTCCTGACTCTCCCATGAAAGGCATCTGCCACTGGAGAGAGTGGCCAATTGCCCCTTCTCTCTGCAATCTGGCCAACCGCTGAAGAGAAGGCAGGGTAGCTGGGGCTGCTGTAGCACAAGGGTGGGGACCTGGGCCGACTGCCCAGCATTCTTGGGTTTCACAAGTGGAGGCTGTAGTCTCAAATCTCAATCACCCCCACTTGAAAATCCTCCTGGATGGGGAAAGGGCAGTGATCAGTATCCACCTGCCCGGTTGCAGCTCCACTGCTGGGTGGACCACAACTACTATTCCAGGGCTGTCCCTCCCTGACTCTGGGATGCATAATAGGGGTGGGCAGAGGCCAGCAGCGCTCTGCCCCGCTGCCAGATCTTCCACTGGGTTAATATAGGGGACCACCTTAGCCTCCTCCAGGACCACAGGAACATACTCTGGCTTTACAGTTTCCACCGCCTCTCCAGTATAACCCAGTGGGGTTGTGGAGGGCAGCGATCAATCTCCCTCTCAGGGCTCAGCTCTGGCCCTTCTGTTGTGGTGATGTCAGGGGCACTCCTGCTCACCTCCACAGCCAAAGAAGCCCCAACTCTGCACCATGGTCCTCCATCTCCCAGAGTCTCTGGGAACTCAGGGAAACAGGGCGAATCCGAATCCAAGGCAAAAGCCCTCCACATGTCCCCTGGGCACCTGCCTCCCTAAACACAGATTCCTCTCAAGTTCCAGGGTCCATAGTTGGTGGGGAGGAGGCTGGCCTTCGGTCCTCTACAAATGCAAAAGTAATGGAGGCTTCTGTTACAGTTCCCCCCACTGGTATGAACCTGAGTTAGTGGATGGCTCAGCCCCAAACTCCCTTCTATTTTGGTTGTTGGCCACTGCCACTGTGGGGTTACTTCCTCTCCCTTGGGAATGGCTCTTCCACTGGGGAGAGAGACCGGCTGTCTCCTCTCCCGGGAATGGGTTCTGCCGCTGGGAAGAGAGACCGACTGTCTTCTCTCCCTGGAAATCATTCTGCCGCTGGGGAGAGAGGTAGGCTACCGCCGCTCCCTGAAAAATGCTCTGCTGCTTGGGGAATGAGGTGATTTCTCCATCCACCGTATCCTCAACCAGCTATTGGGCAGCTGCATCCCTCCAACCCATCTTGCCCTGTACAGAAACAGATTTGTCGAGATGGGCCAGTTTTTGCTGCATGCACCATAGGTGCTCTTCTTCTATAGCTGTGGGTAGAGGGCGGTAGAGCCCACTGTCAATTGTCCCTATTGCCGACACTTCAGCCAGGCCTTCAGAGCTTTCGGCTGTTACCACCTGATAGTCCCAGTTAAAGGGAGCCTCACCGGGCTGCTGAGCGGATTCTAGCAGCTTTTTTGTAGGCCACTTCCAGCTCCCATTCCTGGACACTTATAAAACACAGATTGGCTTGCAACCACAGTACCCCCAAGAGATTAAGCAGTCTCCCTCTGTACTCTCCAATTTCCTCCAGTCTCCATTCTGCCTCACTCCCAAAGTCAGAGTCCTCCATCAGCTTCCTAAATAGCAATCCAGAACCGCCAAAGCCCTCTGTGGGGATGTTATCCTCCAGGTATGGCTGCACTTGCATAGCATACCATCAGAGGGCCTGGTAGCCGTTGTTCAGCGTCAGCTCAGTCTGGACCAGTGCATCTAATTCAGATAGCCATTCCTCCCTGGGCTGCTCTCCCAGGAAAGGCACTCATAAGTCCAGCTGGAGCCAGTATCTTTCCTCAGTAGTGAGGAGGACTTTTCCACAATAGTCCTGCTCCTGTTGAAAAGCCTCCCTCCAGAGTTGCCGGCGGATAAAGTCCCTCTATCCCAGCTCGTTCTGTTCAGAACCAGGACCGTCCAGCTGGGCCAGCACCTCTTGCAGTCTCCATCGGACCTCAGCTTCCATGGCTGCCGGCCACTGTGGTGCTTCTCCGCTGTCAACAGGAAACTTGGTCCCTGTGGTGGCTTCAACTGTCCGTGTGGAGGAAGCAGATCCCACCGCTGCCAGCCAATGTGACGAACCCTGGATACCCCGACTGGGTTTCTCCGCCCCGGAACCTGTAGCTGTATAGCTAGAAAGTGATTATAGCAAGTAGCCCACCCTAATTACCAGAAAAGACCAGTATTACGGTGAAACATGAACAGGCTTTATTGAGACAAACACACAGCTGATATACACAACTGTCATCTGACCAAGAAATCCCTGCCCCTCCAGACAGGCTGGCGCCTCCATAGGAGCCATAGGAATGTAGAGTTCCCACAATAGCTAGGTCGTAGTTTTAGGGTGATCCTGAGAGAGCGCAGCTATTCCAGGGTGTCGTTAGAGAGCTCCTGGTCCCCAGGACATGATCCGTTACTGGGGACCGGAGCGGAAGCCTGGCAAAGGTACTCAGGAACAGTCCAATGTGGGGGTGTTCAAAACCCCCGGTTCCAGAGTGAGCTCCCCTTCAGCAATCCCCTCAACCCATGTCTATCAAAGGCATAAAAAGTGTCCAAAAGAGAGTAGCTCTGGGGCAAAGGGCCGCTGGATCGACCTAGGTTAAAGTTCAGCGGGGATCTCTAGCAAGCCCAGCCGGCGAGTAGTTCCATAAGCCCAGCAAGTCAGAAAGGGGCCAAGCGGGCAGAGATCAGCTCTTTCTGTGAAAAAGTGTAATCCTAATACACATAGCAGGGGAGCTGGGGGAAGCACAACAATCAAAATAGGACAGGGGGTGGCCTTGGCAGTCTGGTATCTGTGATAGGTTCAAAATCCAAAACTCTACATAAATATTGACTATCAAGTGGTAAATTGGTAAATAGAGATACCAGGGTGAAATAAGAACAGATTGCAGAGCTCAAGCTTCTTCATATTTGTGTATTTACTGCCCTTTAAGAGATCAAGTAGTAGAGGGGTAGGTAGGGCCAATAGGATGCTTGAGAGGTAGGCTTAAGTATCAGCAGAAAACTCAAGTTTCTCACAGGGTTAATATATGGCACTTTATAGATATTAGTTAGGCCTTGTCCAGAATTTTTGTGTACAGTTCTGGAGACCACATCTCTAGAAAGTATTACACAAACTTTAAACTGTTCAATGAATGGCTACTAAATGGTACCTGGTCTAAAAATGCAAACTTAATATGTATAACTTAGAGGAGAGAAGGGAAAGTGATTATATGATAGAAATCTTCAGGTTTATTAGGGATTTAATAAACTGGCCCTGGAAGCATTTTTCACAAAAACTACCAGAACAAGGAACCATGATCTCAAAACAGAGTTTAGCAGGATCAGAAGTAATTTGTAGTAGAAAGGGTAGTTTATTTGTAGACTAGATGTCCACTAGCGGTGATGATGATGGCAATTACTGTATGCCGGAGGTACTCATAGAGTTAACCTGTAAATTAATGCAGCTTACATAACAAAAAGGGAAGTGCTTAAAGGGATATGAAACCCAAAATGTTTTCTTTCATGATTCATATAGAGCAGCAGTTTTAAGCAACTTTCTAATTTACGCCTAGTGTCAAATTTTCTTTGTTCTCTTGGGATCTTTCGGAACTTATGCTTAGAAAGTTGCTTAAAATGTCATGCTCTATCTGAATCATGGAAGAAAGAAAAAAATTGGTTTGAAAAGCATAATAGCAAGTTAATGAAGCTTATGCCTTAGAAGTAATTTATGGATAGCCAAGACAAGCCCTGCGATTCGTATCTGCTGTCTGTGTTTATATGTTTCACCTATAATCTATAAACCAGACATGCCTGGGCTATAGACCATATGACTGTTGTCATCTACAACTGCAAAAGGGCAATCTGCCCCAACATTTCTTAGCCTTGTGAGATGTTTCTGGGTCCTGTTTTCTCCTTACTGAAGCATACACTATCCCATCTCTTTGTCTGTACCATCCCCCCCCCCCAATATTCCTACATAAGCTTTGTCTGCCACAGACATTTAGTCACCAATCAGCAAGTGCTACCCAGGTGCTGAAAATAAAATGGGCCAGCTCCTAAGCTACATTCCTGCTTTTCAAATAACTATACCAAGAGAATGAAGAAAAATTGACAATAGGAGTAAATTAGAAGCCTACCCATTCCCCAGCTTTGTACAACCAACAATGTTATATTAAAGGGACATTCAAGTCAAAATTAAACTTTCATGATTCAGAAAGAGCAATTTACTTCCATTAACAAAATATGCACAGTCTTTTTATATTTACACTTTATGAGTCACCAGCTCCTACTGAGCATGTGCAAGAACTCACAGACTATACTATATGCATCTGTGATTGACTGATGGCTGTCACATGGTACAGGGGGAGTGTAAATAGACATAACTTTGAAAATTGTCAGAAAAAATCTACTACTCATTTGAAGTTCAGACTAAGGGGATGAATTATCATAGTGCAAGCGGACATCGATAAATGCAGACAGCATACGCTTTCAACATTTATCATTGCACAAGCATTTCTAGTGAAATGCTTGTGCAATGCCGCCCCATGCACATTCGTATCCGATCAGGCTGATTGCTGTCCACTGCCTCAGAGGTGGCGGACGAGTTAAGGAGCAGAAACTCCTGATTCAGGCGAGCCTGAAGGTTCGCGTGGAATTAGAAGCATTTGGGCCTTGATAAATCGGCCCCCATGTGCTATTGCACTGTCTTGTTATCATGCATGTGTTGATTATGCAAATCGACTGTGTTTACTGGTCCTTTAATATACTTTATAACCTCTAAACCACTGCCTGTTTCAAACCCCTGCTGGTCGCCTCTTATCTCAGTGAATTTTATTAGCTTTTCACAGCCAGACAGTGCTAGTTCATGTGTGCCATATAGGTAACATTGTTCTCACTCCTGTGGAGTTATGCAAGAGTCAGTTCTAATTGGCTTAAATGCCAATTTGTAAAAAGCACTGATAAAAGGGGGCAGTCTGCAAAGGATTAGATACAAGATAATCATAGAGGTAAAAAGTACATTAATATAACAGTGCTGGTTATGCAAAACTGGGTAATGGGTAATAAAGGGATTATCTATCTTTAAAAACAAAATAACATTTTTCAAGTAGACTGTTCCTTTAATACCTTGTTTTCAAAAGCAATAAAAAAGAAAACGAGCAAACACAACACGTTATCAGTTGCACTCCACTTGCAAACTAGGCCTTAGTGCTACTGATCTTTGTTTATATTGGTACATTATTATATCATACACAATCTTTTATTTTTTTTTATTATTATTGGTTGTTTGTAGAGCGCCAACAGATTCCGCAGCGCTCTAAACAAAGGGGAGTACAACAAAACAATTATAGGGATCAAATGGGTAGAGGGCCCTGCCAAGAGTCGCACTGTTGTAGTCAGCTCTTAAGAAGGTGATCTACAAACAGCTGGACTCTTAGGCTTACATGCTAGGGGGGTTCAGGGGATAGCAATGGAGGAGAGGAACTGGTATAAAGAAAGGTTAGTATAGGTTGTATGCGTCCCTGAACAGTAGAGTCTTTAGGGAGCACTTGAAGCTTTTAAAACTAGAAGAGAGTCTTGTGGAGCGAGGCAGAGAGTTCCACAAGACGGGAGCCAGTCTGGAGAAGTCCTGTAAACGGGAGTGTGATGAGGTGACAAGAGAGGAGGAGAGTAGGAGGTCATGAGCAGAGCGAAGGGGACGGGAGGGAGAATATCTGGAGACAAGGTCTGAGATGTAGGGGGGCGCAGTGCAGTTGAGGGCTTTGTATGTCAGAGTGAGAATTTTGTGTTTGATCCTAGAGGCAAGAGGAAGCCAGTGAAGGGATTGGCAGAGAGGAGCAGCAGATGAAGAGCGACGTGTAAGGAAGATGAGTCTGGCAGAGGCATTCATTATGGATTGTAAAGGAGCTAGACAGCAGGTGGGGAGACCAGAGAGGACAACGTTGCAGTAATCGAGGCGGGAAAGAATGAGAGAGTGGATTAAAATCTTAGTTGTGTCTTGTGTAAAAATCTAGAAATCTCACTTTACCTGCCGGGCAGAAAGCACAGCATTCATTGTTAATTTCATATTCTCCAACATTACATGACAATGACAGCACGTTCATTCCCCGAAGGAAAAATATGATCTGCAAGAAAATGAAACATTTTTTGTTGAAATTATTCAAATTTTATTACGTTCGGCTTGTATTATATTTATCATCTAAAAAATAAAACTTTAAGTATTTTCGGATGGTGTTTCATTAAAGGGGTAGAAAGGTAAAAAAACAAATGTGCATGAGAACGTGTACATTTTTAATAGAAGCATTTTTGCAATATACTTTGTTTAAAAAAAATGTTTCTAGCAAAAGTTATTACTATTTTTCAGTGGCATATGCACATATGCTGTGAGGGTCCGTGCGCCTGCATTCATACACCACACTTTCTTAGAGAGTCAGCAGTGGCTTGTGACACAATACTCGCCTTCTCTCTAGCCTGGTGATTAAATCCTGATCCTCTAGTCACTCATAGCATATGTGCATAGGCTGCTGAAATAGTATGTTTAAACACTGTTTATTTTTGCCTGAAAAAATGTTAAAGGGACAGTAAAGTCATAATAAGACATTCATGATTTAGACAGAGTATACGATTTTAAACAACTTTCCAATTTACTCCTATTATTTAATTTGCTTCCTTCTCTTGTCATCCTTTGCTGAAAGGTTTATCTAGGTAACCTAGATTCTAGCTGCTGATTGGTGGCTGCATATATATATATAGCGGTTGTCATTGGCTCACCCAGGTGTTCAGTTAGAAACCAGTAATGCTTTGCTGCTTCTTCAACAAATTATACCAAGACAATTAAGCAAATTTGATAATGGAAGTAAACTGGAAAGTTGTTTAAAATTGTATGCTCTACCTAAATTATTAAAGAAAAATTGTGGGTTTCATGTCCCTTTAAGTAAAAACTGTTTATACTTAAATTAATATCGCTGCTTCATAATGCTCATTGTCTGAATGCTACTTCCTACTAATGCTTATTGGCTGACAGGTCCTTCCTCTTAATGCTCAAAGGCTTAAAGGCACCTCCCTCCAAAGACAAGGCGCTAGCAACACACTGGCAACATTATCTGATAGATTGTGCATCCTATCCCACTACATGCTTTTGCAGGTTCTTGGATTGAATTGTCTTAGAACCTTTAAAAGCACGTTGTGGGGGGTGGGACCCATGGTTAGGTTCCCAAAGGTGGTTGCGGCGCCCAAGGCTCTGATTAGAACAGAGCGCTCTAGAGCATATCTGCCCTCGGCCGTTATTGCATTATCTGATTGGTCCATGTGTCCATGCCAGTGTGTCGCTAGCGCCTAGTCTCCTAAGGCTCCTTGGCTAATAGGCACTTCCTCCTAATGTTAAATGGCTGACAGGCACCTCCTCTTATTGCCCATTGATTGACAGGCCCTTCCTCCTAATGCTCAAAGGCTGACAGGAACTTCCTTCTAAGGCTCATTGGCTGACAGGCACTTCCTTCTAAGGCTCATTGGCTGACAGGCACTTCCTTCTAAAGCTCATTGGCTGACAAGCACTTCCTTCTAAAGCTCATTGGCTGACAGGTTTCCTACTAATGGTCATTGGCAACACTTTAAAAATGTATTTTCAATACAAAAACGTTGTTTTAAAAATTAATTCTATGTCATTTACTGCAAAATCATTATCATTATCATAAATAAGTATTGTAGCATAACCTACTATTGTTAAATGGCGATTAAACCAAATGAATTTGCTTTAGGAGTATCATTTAAACATTGTATACTTTTTTTTTAAATCTTAAATGAAAGCTGATTTTGTAAAAGAAAGGGCACAGCTGCTCCATGGGATAGAAACAGATTGACTAATAGCAAAGAACAAATAAGTAACATTAAAAATCGTAGCAATACAAGACAGAAAATATAAAAAATATTAAAGGGCCATGATACCCAAGTGTTGAAACACTTGAAAGTGATGCAGTATAGCTGTAAAAAGCTGACTAGAAAATATCTCCTGAACGTCTCTATGTAAAAAAGAAAGATATTTTACCTCAAAATGTCCTAAGTATTCACACCCTACTGTAAAGGACTTTAAAGGGACAGTATGCTATACAATTGTTTTTCTCCTGTGTTTCTATTTTTTTTTAGCAGCTGCAGGTTATAAAATGTATGAAATTGGCTTTTTAAGGTTTATTTGTGTATATGAATTAGCTGATTTTGTGTTTTGTAGCCACAACCTAATAAAGTGGGTTGAGCTTGTAGGTATAATCAGATCTCATTACTGTATCACATTGTGTACATATACCTGCTTCTTTATCTTATATCTGTAGGTATAATCAGATCTCATTACTTTATCACATTGTGTACATATACATGTGTCTTTATCTTATATTTGTAGGTATAATCAGATCTCATTACTTTATCAGATTGTATATATATATACCTGCTTCTTTATCTTATATCTGTAGGTATAATCAGATCTCATTATTTATCACATTGTATACATGTGTCTTTATCTCATATCTGTAGGTATAATCAGATCTCATTACTGTATCACACTGTGTACATATACCTGCTTCTTTATCTTATATCTGTAGGTATAATCAGATCTCATTACTTTATCACATTGTGTACATATACATGTGTCTTTATCTTATATTTGTAGGTATAATCAGATCTCATTACTTTATCACATTGTGTACATATACATGTGTCTTTATCTTATATCTGTATGTATAATCAGATCTCATTACTTTATCACATTGTGTACATATACATGTGTCTTTATCTTATATCTGTAGGTATAATCACATCTCATTACTTTATCACATTGTGTACATATACATGTGTCTTTATCTTATATCTGTAGGTATAATCAGATCTCATTACTTTATCACATTGTGTACATATACCTACTTCTTTATCTTATATCTGTAGGTATAATCAGATCTCATTACATTATCACATTGTGTACATATACATGTGCCTTTATCTTATATTTGTAGGTATAATCAGATCTCATTACTTTATCACATTGTGTACATATACATGTGTCTTTATCTTATATCTGTAGGTATAATCAGATCTCATTACTTTATCACATTGTGTACATATACCTACTTTTTTATCTTATATCTGTAGGTATAATCAGATCTCATTACTTTATCACATTGTGTACATATACATGTGTCTTTATCTTATATCTGTAGGTATAATCAGATCTCATTACTTTATCACATTGTGTACATATACCTACTTTTTTATCTTATATCTGTAGGTATAATCAGATCTCATTACTTTATCACATTGTGTACATATACATGTGTCTTTATCTTATATCTGTAGGTATAATCAGATCTCATTACTTTATCACATTGTGTACATATACATGTGTATTTAGCTTATATCTGTAGGTATAATCAGATCTCATTACTTTATCACATTGTGTACATATACATGTGTCTTTATCTTATATCTGTAGGTATAATCAGATCTCATTACTTTATCACATTGTGTACATATACCTACTTTTTTATCTTATATCTGTAGGTATAATCAGATCTCATTACTTTATCACATTGTGTACATATACATGTGTCTTTATCTTATATCTGTAGGTATAATCAGATCTCATTACTTTATCACATTGTGTACATATACATGTGTCTTTATCTTTTATCTGTAGGTATAATCAGATCTCATTACTTTATCACATTGTGTACATATACCTGCTTCTTTATCTTATATCTGTAGGTATAATCAGATCTCATTACTTTATCACATTGTGTACATATACCTGCTTCTTTATCTTATATGTATAATCAGATCTCATTACTTTATCACATTGTGTACATATACATGTGTCTATCTTATATCTGTAGGTATAATCAGATCTCATTACATTATCACATTGTGTACATATACATGTGTCTTTATCTTTTATCTGTAGGTATAATCAGATCTCATTACTTTATCACATTGTGTACATATACCTGCTTCTTTATCTTATATATGTAGGTATAATCAGATCTCATTACTTTATCACATTGTGTACATATACCTGCTTCTTTATCTTATATCTGTAGGTATAATCAGATCTCATTACTTTATCACATTATGTACATATACATGTGTCTTTATCTTATATCTATAAGTATAATCAGATCTTATTACTTTATCACAATGTGTACATATACATGTGTCTTTATCTTATCTCTGTAGGTATAATCAGATCCCATTACATTATCACATTGTGTACATATACCTGCTTCTTTATCTTATATCTGTAGGTATAATCAGAACTCATTACTTTATAACACTGTATGCATATACCTGCTTCTTTATCTTATATATGTAGGTGTAATCAGATATCATTACTTTATCACATTATGTACATATAACTGCTTCTTTATCTTATATCTGTCCATAAACCAAAGACCAATACTTTTTATTAGCTTATCTCTTCTATACCCCACTGGGAGTGTAATTTCTTCTAATGGCTCTGTTTCAGGATAGGTGTGGATACCATAGGCTAAATCAACTATTTAAAATGTCAATATAAAGATAATAGAAAAACTTGTAAACAATTTAATACACTACAGCAGGTAACGTGGATCATTGGGAAAAAATTGAAGGGGAGAACATTTTTGAGTAAACTGTCCCTTTAAGCAGCAAATCAGTATGCCTGTCCCGGAACCTGCAAGGGAGCGTGCTTCATTCACACTCATGTTATTTCCCTTTTCAGTTTAAAGAAATTTACTATGAAATCTCATGACATCACAGTAAAAGAGTTAATGACCTCAACACTGCTAATTGGCTGCTGTTTATTTCTTCCTTCCTTCCTTTTTTTTTTTGTTACTTGCAGCTGGGCAGTAACTGAAAGATAACTTTTTTCACAGCACTTACTCTGGTGAGCTGAGGAAATTGCGAGGTAAAATATATTCCTTTTTTACATAGAGATGTTCAGGTGATATTTTCCTGTTAGCTTTTTACAGTTATACTGCATCAGTTTCAAGTGATTTAGCATATGAGTACTATGTCCCTTTAAGTGTGAGCAACATAAGCTTTAAAGACCAGAAAGACTGTTAATAGGTGATAATGTAACCGATTGTAAAAGAACTTTAAGCAGCCAATCAGGATGTTTGTCTCAGGACCTACAAGGGAGTGTGCATCTGGCACGTGCAGGCACAATCAAAAGTTTACTATCATATCTTGCAAGATTATGGTGAAATCTCAGGATATATATTCCACACTCATTAAATGTAGACTCAGCACTGATGATGCGGATTGGATGTTTATTTTTTCACCATGCAGTTGATCGTAAAAATAAGGAGCTGAATGATAACGGCTCACAGAGCACTTACTCTGGTGAGGGGGTCTTAGTTTTAAATAAAGAGATTACCTAGGTATACATCATAAAACTTATTTTTTTCTCACAGTGGGATCGAGGAAAAATGAGAAATTATGTTGGATCCAATTAATTAATAATACTAATGTTTTAATATATATATATATATACATAAATACAGGTTAAAAAAAATTAAAACATATTATATTTATATGTATATATATATATATATATATATATATATATATATACACACACATACATCCATATTCAAGTAAAAATCCCTAAATTTGGAATTCCAAATACAAACGTTTTAATTAATATTTTTTTTAAATAAAAGTATAAAAAAAAATAAAAAAATTATATATATATATATATATATATATATATATATATATATATATATATATATATATATATATAAGTAGCAGGTCACTTCCGTATGGTCTGCCAGGGTGCTAGTGGATATTGATAATAGCAATGAAAAAAACTTGCACTCGCTGGTCCTTTTCAACAAATTTTTACTGTGACAGTGTAACATTTCGGGGATAATGTATACCCTTCCTCAGACCTCTGAGGAAGGGGATACTTTATCCCACAAAGCATTACACTGTCACAGTAAAGATTTGTTGAAAGGGACCAGTGAGTGCAAGTTTTTTTTATTGCTATTATATATATATATATATCTCAAAATAACAAGAGTATTGCATCGAGCAATTATACTTTTTTTATTGGACTAACTATACATTTATAAATTGACCAATTCAATGGAATTATCAGATTGTATTTTAAAACACAGAATAGCTAAGAAGACAGTGCAGGGAGAGGAGGAGGTGTCGTAAAAATCATGAGGGGGGCTTAGGTAACAGGCAGACAGTGTCCAGTGTAGGAGAACAGACAGGGGGAAATATATAGCTTTACATAGAGCATATACTGACATAAAGTTATATATCAACATTGAATCAATATCTATAAAGATGTGAAATTGTATATACAGGGGGAATACAAAAGTTTAAAAAAGACAAAAGTGTGGACATAGGCTTACCTGTGTACCTATGTATAAAGAATGTGGAATATACAATATAATTGACTAAATGAAAGTACATTACAAAAAATTATGATAATGTGTTAAGAATCCACAGTCCACATTTAGTCCAGAATTAAACAGGTTAAAGTGCATTATCATTTTCATTTCAAAGGTTTTTCTTTCCATGGTGTTTTTGAAGTTGCCTCTAAGAATTTTGAATTCGAGGTTTTGGATGGAGTGGTCAGGTTGGGTGAAATGGTGACCAACAGGGGTGCAGTATTTTGTTTCACAGTGGTTTTTGATTGAGTGTGAGTGTGTAAGTTCATTCGAAGCTGCAGTTTTTGGCTTGTTTCTCCAATATAGCATCCCATTTCACATGCAGTGCAATGTATCATGTATACCACATTTGCAGATTCACACACATATTCATGTATATCTACAAATGTGGTATACATGATACATTGCACTGCATGTGAAATGGGATGCTATATTGGAGAAACAAGCCAAAAACTGCACCTTTGAATGAACTTACACACTCACACTCAATCAAAAACCACTGTGAAACAAAATACTGCACCCCTGTTGGTCACCATTTCACCCAACCTGACCACTACATCCAAAACCTCAAAATCAAAATTCTCAGAGGCAACTTCAAAAACACCATGGAAAGAAAAACCTTTGAAATGAAAATGATAATGCACTTTAACCTGTTTAATTCTGGACTAAATGTGGACTCTGGATTCTTAACACATTATCAAAAATATTTGTAATGTACTTTCATTTAGTCAATTACATTGTATATTCCACATTCTTTATACATAGGTACACAGGTAAGCCTATGTCCACACTTTTGTCTTTCTTTAACTTTTGTATTCCCCCTGTATATACAATTTCAAATTTTTATAGATATTGATTCAATGTTGATATATAACTTTATGTCAGTATATTAGGGTGACCAGACATCCCCGATTTCCGGGGACAGTCCCCGGATTGAGGTGACTGTCCCTGGACAAATTATGTCCCCGGAAATGTCCCCAGAAGTCAGATGGTCTGTACCGCTCCTGTTACAAAACATTCTAACAACTTCAGCACATTCAGCTGGCCAGGGGCGGAGCTACTACTAGTGGTGCAGAAGTTGCTATATTCAGTGCAATCGGCAGCACATGCACTGTGTGACTGTATTTCAAACAGCAAGCACAAGCATTAACAAACTGTGCAGCATAGGTGGCAGCTCTGTAAGTAACACTACCCTATCATAGCTTTTTTAGTTGCCCCTTAGCCCCGCCCACCTCTTCTTGCAGCACGCTAAACATGTATAGTCTGTAATCCTGTACCATCAGCATGCATGTCCAGGGAGAGGAGCTGGCATTTTGATCCCTGACATTTGTGTGCTTGATTTAAACTTCTTCCTCTGTGCTCAAGCGACACTCAGCTCAGGGATCTTTTCCTGCAATAAGGCTCTAATTGAGCAGAGTTTAGGTGAGGGATGGGGCACACAGACAGCAAGATACACTAGAAGAACCTGGAGCCAGGTTATGTTTTATTATATTATATTGCCCCCTGTGTCCTTTTGCATCTGCCACCAGCCAGTGAACCCTGCTGCTTTCTGAGCTGTCTGTCACAGTAAGCAGCCAGTGAGATAAACACTGCAAGTCCTCATTGCCTGACTGTCAAGCCTCTATCACTATTTGCTTAATTTGTAGGAAGATATTCTAAATTGCTGTATTTTTTTTATGATATTGTTTCCCTGATCTCCTAATTCTCCCAACCAAAATGTTATTACACCTCCATACTATCACCCAATTTGTAAGCAACTGGGGAGTATCCTGTGCTAATAAAATATTTTTTTTTACCATTTGCCAATAATAAAAATAAAATGTCCCCGGATTTCATTTTAAAAATATGGTCACCTTACAGTATATGCTCTATGTAAAGCTATATATTTCCCCTGTCTGTTCTCCTACACTGGACACTGTCTGCCTGTTACCTAAGCCCCCCTCATGATTTTTACGACACCTCCTCCTCTCCCTGCACTTTCTGTCTTCTTAGCTATTCTGTGTTTTAAGATATAATCTGTAAATTCCATTGAATTGGTCAGCATTGCTTTAGACTTGATAAAGGAAGGAACTCTTCCGAAAGTTTGTCAACTTATAAATGTATAGTTAGTCCAATAAAAAAGTATCATTGCACAATGCAATACTCTTGTTATTTTGATATCTAAATCTCTGGACTAACACGGCTACTCCAATCAATGTATATATATATATATATATATATATATATATATATATATATATATATATATATATATATATATATATATATATATATATATCAGGTTTTCTCAAGACTAAAGTCTACTTACACTGCATAAAGTAACAGATTGGATATACTGTGTAACAGCACAAAATGCTGAAGAGTATTTGAATGAATTATAAAAGCAAAACAAAATAACTTACCCAGGTTAATGTTTTAATAAATCTTCCCATTGCTTTATTCAGACTTCACAGCAGCAGATACCACTGGGAGCTTTGTTCAGATTCAGTTTAAGAAATACCACAATAAACACCTTAAATATTGTGATAACTATTTTTTTTTTATAGTTCTCTGTGAAACAAATATTTTCCCAGGGTGTCTGTCTGACAAGAAACATGAAGAAATAACTAATGTTGAAGATTTTGGCAAAAAGATTTCTTTCAACTTCTGTAATGAAAGTAAAGTTTCTTCATTTTATAGGGAAACCACAGAACAGAAAATGAAACAACTCTAGAAAATACAATACACACTAGTATTTCTTGGTGTTGCAATTCCCAAAATCCCCCTCTGGAAAACTGAAGCTGTTGGCATCCTACTAAATGAATTTCCTGACACAAATATTGCAAAATTGTTTTTGTGCCAGTAACTGAATATATGGAGGCAGCGTGTGGCTTCCTGATTATTCAGTGTTGCGAGGGAGCGTGTGGCTTCCTGATTATTCAGTGTTGCGAGGGAGCGTGTGGCTTCCTGATTATTCAGTGTTGCGAGGGAGCGTGTGGCTTCCTGATTATTCAGTGTTGCGAGGGAGCGTGTGGCTTCCTGATTATTCAGTGTTGCGAGGGAGCGTGTGGGTTCCTGATTATTCAGTGTTGCGAGGGAACGTGTGGCTTTCTGATTATTCAGTGTTGCGAGGGAGCGCGTGGCTTCCTGATTATTCAGTGTTGCGAGGGAGTGTGTGGCTTCCTGATTATTCAGTGTTGCGAGGGAGCGTGTGGGCTCCTGATTATGTTGCGAGGGAACATGTGGCTTCCTGATTATTCAGTGTTGCAAGGGAGCGTGTGGCTTCCTGATTATTCAGTGTTGCGAGGGAGTGTGTGGCTTCCTGATTATTCAGTGTTGCGAGGAAACGTGTGGCTTCATGATTATTTAGTGTTGCAAGGGAGCGAGTGTGGCTTCCTGATTATTCAGCATTGCGAGGGAGCGTGTGGCTTCCTGATTATTCAGTGTTGCGAGGGAGCATATGGCTCCCTGATTATTCAGTGTTGCGAGGGAGCGTGTGGCTTCCTGATTATTCAGTGTTGCGAGGGAGCGTGTGGCTTCCTGATTATTCAGTGTTGCGAGGGAGCGTGTGGCTTCCTGATTATTCAGTGTTGCGAGGGAGAGTGTGGGTTCCTGATTATTCAGTGTTGTGAGGGAGCGTGTGGCTTCCTGATTATTCAGTGTTGCGAGGGAGCGTGTGGGTTCGTGATTATTCAGTGTTGCGAGGGAACGTGTGGCTTCCTGATTATTCAGTGTTGCGAGGGAGCGTGTGGCTTCCTGATTATTCAGTGTTGCGAGGGAACGTGTGGCTTCCTGATTATTCAGTGTTGCGAGGGAGCGCGTGTGGCTTCCTGATTATTCAGTATTGCGAGGGAGCGTGTGGCTTCCTGATTTTTCAGTGTTGCGAGGGAGTGCGTGGCTTCCTGATTATTCAGTGTTGCGAGGGAGCGTGTCGCTCCTTGATTATTCAGTGTTGCGAGGGAGCGTGTGGCTTTCTGATTATTCAGTGTTTTGCGAGGGAGCGTGTGGCTTCCTGATTATTCAGTGTTTTGCGAGGGAGCGTGTGGCTTCCTGATTATTCAGTGTTGCGAGGGAGCGTGTGGCTTCCTGATTATTCAGTGTTGCGAGGGAGAGTGTGGCTTCCTGATTATTCAGTGTTGCGAGGGAACGTGTGGCTTCCTGATTATTCAGTGTTGCGAGAGAGCGTGTGGCTCCCTGATAATTCAGTGTTGCGAGAGAGCGTGTGGCTTTCTGATTATTCAGTGTTTTGCGAGGGAGCGTGTGGCTTCCTGATTATTCAGTGTTGCGAGGGAACGTGTGGCTTCCTGATTATTCAGTGTTGCGAGGGAACGTGGTGCCTGTCCCACGCTCCCTTGCAACACCAGATGCCGCCTCTTCTGTACAGTACTGTACACAGGAAGTTACCGTCATATCCTCATTAGAAAGATTTAATCTCATCTCCTAAACAACAGGAAGTGAAAGGAAATCTACCCCTAGAAAGGGAAATATACTCCTGTTAGAGTTATCATGGGAAAAAGGTGTCTCCATTAGAGCTTTATCACCAATCTTTCTTTCCAGGATAACCCAAAACACTCAAAATCCAATTGTCACAAGGACAGAAAGTGATGTGAAATTTTCTGAACAGGGACACAGATAGCAAAACAAACTTTTCCCTATGCTATCCAAAACTAAACAAATGTTTGGCTAGAGTTTCACCTAAACAAAGTGCCTGTTCCAACTTACATACAAATTCAACTGAAGAACAAACCTACAGAACCTATCTTGTTCGTAACCTGGGGACTGCCTGTACACATTTTACTCTTATGGCTGTATAATATGTCAGATGATTTTCAAAATCTTATAATATAGGCTGAACACAAGGTTTGTTTTAGCTTGATTGTTTTGTAATATTTTGTGTACTATAAGAAGAAACAAATCTTGCATGGAATGTTTTATAGAGCTGTTTTTTTATTATGTTTTAATTGGTTTAGTCTGTAAGATTATTGAAGACTTTTTGTGATGCCGGAATCCTCACTCTGGAACTCATCCTATGTGCCGAGAGAATGAAGAGATACTGCTCCGTCAAATAATCACAACTCGCTGAAAGTCTGTGCTTTTAGTTTAAACTCTTCTGATCCTATGTATTAAAAATTCAGGGATGGAACTATTGCCGAAGCAGGCTTCTATCAACCTCTTGTGTCCCTCATTCTCAGCCACAATTGTTGGGAGGTATGGTGACTGCATGTGAGTGGAACACCAGATGATCAGTGCTGCTGTTGGCTAGGGCATGGTCACAGACACTGGCAGGTAGGTAGAGTTAAAATTGTGGCTGTGCAGTAACAAGTAATATGAAGGGGAACTGGGAAGAAATTGGGTAGCAATAAGTCTTAGGATTGTTGATGGTAGAGTTAAAATTGTGCTGCACATTAAGTAATGTGAAGGGAATGAAATTGGCTAGCACTAAGACTTATTAATTAGTGGCATGTAGGTAGAGTTAAAATCATGCAGCGCATTAAGTAATGTGAAGGGGAAGAATTTGGATAGCACTAAAGTATTGGTGGACATATCTTTACCATGTAGGAGGCTTTGCAGTGACATTTTAATATGCCAGATTGCAATGCCAGAGATTGTCAGGCAGGATGTTGGGACAGTCCGGTCTGGCACATCTTCAGACTCCAGTTGAGGATACATAACATTTTGTGTGATGCTATATGGTAGATTTACTCCAAATTGCTAATGGTAATAAGTAAACATAGTGAAATATACTCTGTTTGTTTATTGTTTTCATCTTTTTTTTCTGTGTGTCTTCATTTGTATAACATTTGTAGAGTAAACAAGGTGTCATACCATCCATGCCTGGTGCCTACGCATTTCACACTGCTCTACATGAAAGGGTTGTTATTATAGGACTTACAGTGAGGGCTAGCCTTCAGGAATAGAGAGGATCAAGGCAGCAACCAAGGAAGAAAATAAATAAGACTCTCTGGTCCCACATTAAATAATTAAAACAGAGGATGCCCTTATTACTTAGATATGCCTGTTTACTGTCAAATGTGCAAATTGTTTAAACGAATGTGGAAGAAGGCGACCGCTTGCGTCATATTCAGCTCTTTTTGGAGCTAGATTTCTTTTTGTGAAAGTGCAACATACTAAGATCTTGCAAATCCATCTGTGTTGACTAAGCTGAAAAGAGCTGAATGCTGCGAGCGTCTGCCTTCTCCCACATTTGGGAGTTAACGAAACTGATGAATGCACATGTCTATACTGTAATTACTTAAAGGGACAGTCTACGCCAGAATTTTTATTGTTTTAAAAGATAGATAATCCCTTTATTACCCATTCCCCAGTTTTGCATAACCAACACAGTTATATTAATATATTTTTAACCTCAGTGATTATCTTGTATCTAAGCCTCTGCAAACTGCCCCTTTATTTCAGTTATTTTGACAGACTTGCAGTTTAGCCAATCAGTGCCTACTCCCAGATAACTTCACGTGCACGAGCACAGTGTTATCTATATGAAACACGTGAACTAACACCCTCTAGTGGTGAAAAACTGTTAAAATGCATTCTGAAAAGAGGTGGCCTTCAAGGTCTAAGAAATTAGCATATGAACCTCCTAGGTTAAGCTTTCAACTAAGAATACCAAGAGAACAAAGCAAAATTGGTGATAAAAGTAAATGGCAAAATTGTTTAAAATTACATGCTCTATCTGAATCATAAAAGTTTATTTTGGCGTAGGCTGTCCCTTTAACTGATCAGACCTATAATGAATGTGTTGAACCTATAATGATGGTGTAAAACCTGGACACAAAACTGCTTAATGTGATATTCCTAGGGAAGGTGACATTTGTGGTGATTTTGGACATTTGATGCTAAATTGTGCTAAAAGGCTTAAAATGATGGTTTCCACTCTTTTGCAGGGCCGGTGCAAGGATTTTTGTCTACACAGGCGAAGGTGCATTTTGACGCCCCCCCCCCCCCCGCCCCTTACATCCATCTATTTACAGAAAATTCATATTTTTATTTCACAATCCCATTCTTATAGTACTTGCACAAAATAGCAATTACCTTATATAGGTATTAAGCTATAATTGAAAAAAACAAACAAAAACGCTTAAATTGTGAAAATACATGCTAATTTTTTTCTCTCTCAAGTATTATATTAAGGAAGTTATTTTTGAGATACATATGGAATTTAATTTTTTATATATATATATTAATACACAAACACACATATTTATATAAATAATTAAATTCCACATATATATATATATATATATATATATAAATACGTATACATACACACATTTATATATATATATATATATTATATATATGTATGTGTATATGTATATTATATATATATATACACTGCATATAATATATATATATATATATATACACACACTGCATATAATATATATATATTATATATATGTATGTGTATATGTATATATATATATATATATATACATATACACACACACACACACTGCATATAATAAATATATATATATATATATATACACTGCATATAATATATATATATATATATACACACTGCATATAATATATATATATATATATATATATATATATATATACACACTGCATATAATATATATATATATATATATATATACATATATATATACACACTGCATATAATATATATATATATACATACACACTGCATATAATATATATATATATATATACACACACTGCATATAATATATATATATATATATATACACACACTGCATATAATATATATATATATATATATATATATATATGTTATTTAATGTATTATCCATAACCTATGATCATGCCAGCAGTAAGCAACTTAGCAAGCAGCAACCAACCATAGCCATAGCAGCCCCCTTGGCCTCCCCACCCACCCACCCAGAAATTACACCTGGCCCCTGGGGTAACCTGGGTTCTTCACTTAAGTGAAGTGAAGACGTGATGAGATTCATGTGTCTGTGCACCCACCTACTATTTTGATATATTATTGGTAAATGACAGGAGCTTATATAAATAATAAAATATCTGACAATCTGTAAGTGTGTAGCATTGCTTTAATATTATTGGTAAAAAGGTAGGAGCTTATATAAATAATAAAATATATAAGCTCCTGCCATTTACCAATAATATCAAAGCAATGCTACACACTCCTCACACACATATATTCTATTATTTATATAAGCTCCTGCCATTTACCAATAATATCAAAGCAATGCTACACACTCACATACAGATATTTTATTATTTATAAAAGTTATATAAATAATAAAATATCTGTCTGTGAGTGTGTAGCATTAGCTTTGATATTGCATTGGTAAATCAATAAATAATAAAATATATATGATGCGCCAACCAACGGAAAGTCGCCAAAAACCTACCTCTCTCAGTCACTGTGTTTTCAGTACCGGTCTCTCTGGCCATCTGGGGGGGGCGTCCGGTCCGCCTGCACCTCATTTGGCTCCCTCGAGAGTCACTCAGCAAAAATCCGTGGAGTATGTGACACACAGTAGTCTGGTCAAGAGGCGCCAGCAGCATGATCCACGTGTTTGACAATTCCCAGCCAGGCTGAGTTCCCACTTCCCCCTCACAGCTCCAGTCCGCGGCGGCAGCCGCGGCACCACCACCTCCAGGCAGGCTCCAGAATCCAGCCTCTCACATCACTGACTGATAGACTCAGACTGTGCACGTGAATGACAGTCTATTACTCTCAGTCAGATAGGAGAGATAGGCGAGAAGCGGAGTGCCGTGCTAATACTACTGCCGCCTGTGCTAATACATACATATCGGTTTGTCTGAAATTCAAATGTTTCCCGCGCGCACAGGCTGCATCTGTTCAGTGCGCGCGGGAAACATTTGAATTTCAGACAAACCAATATGTATGTATTAGCACGGGTGGCAGTTACCGCAAATGTAAAAAAAAAAAAATGTTGCTGCTGGGAAAAAAAAAATGTTGCTGCTGATTGTCACCGGCAGTTTGCGCCCCCATACTGTGGCGCCCTAAGGCCGTTGCCTAACTTGCCTATATGCAAGCGTCGGCCCTGCTCTTTTGTAAGACAGCTGAAGAATACATTCAAACAAGGATGCAAAATAGGAAACCAACTCTTACCATGTGTGTGATCTGCTAAAACGACAGTGATGGAGCCAGCTGTCTGTGGATTTAGAATCCTAGAGTGTCAAGGCTGTGACACACAGAGCGGTGCGGCGTGCAGAAGTGATGATGCGGCTGTGCGCGCTGTGTGTCCTGCCTTTTCATCTCTGCGCGCTCTGCCGCATCAGGTTGCGTAGCTGACTGTTCAGAGTTGAAATAATTGAACTTCAGAAGCAATGCGAAGCGAAGCAGCTGCTTTGCCTCGCGCCGCTTTGCTTGCAGTGTGTTATAGCCTTCATTGTTTGGTTTGTATCACAACAGAGAGTGTGAATCAAGGACAACGTGAGTTTTGTGACTTGAAGCCAGAAGATCCACCAAAAATCATGAAGTGTGAGATACTAAAGAATAAAGCTTTATTTGGATTTTGGAAAAACTTTATCGGAAGATACAGAAAATGTTACAATACAAGTAAGATTTAACGTTTGTTTTAAAAAACAATTGTATGCTGGTCCAGAGAGGAAACTGCCACTGATCCAATCAGCAGAACAAGTTGCACAACTAAGCTGTGTAACTAGCACTGATTGGATCAGTGGTGGTTTCAGCTTGGAACCAGCAGTGCTTTAAAAGGGTCCTAAGCAGTACTTCTACTGTGTGTTTAACATCTTTGCAGATAAGCTGAATTAGAGCATATATTGTTTTGTCTATTTTGACCCTAGATAGAAAGTTCAAAAGGTGAAATGCGCATGGGTGCATTTAAACTTTAAATAAAAGCATTTTTGCAATATACTTCCATTAGCAAAACTTATTCTAGTAAAAGTCATCACTGTTTTTCATCGGCATATGCACATATGCTGAGAGGTTTTCGGTGCACACCCCCCCTTCTCAGAGAGCCAGCAGTGGCTTGTATGATGCAAAGTAAGTCTTTGTTGATACAATACACACCACGTCAGCTCTCTGAGAAAGCATAGTGTTTAACTCCTGATCCTCCAGCCACACGTAGCATATGTACGTATGTTACTGAAACAGCAATAACTTTTATTAGCATAAGTATATATATATATATTATAAGTATATTGCAAACATGCTTCTATTTAAAACTAAAATGAAGCCATGCACATTCCAATTGTGACCTTTCTAGCTCTTTAAATTTGAATGTGCATGTCCCTTTAAGTATTATTTTTTTTAATTACTATTATTTTAGTTCCCCTTAAAACCACAATAAACTGAATATAAGGAAATAAACCATTGTTAGAGTTTCTGGTTAAAAGGTTGGAAGTTGCATCTTTGATATTCCAGAGTTACAGCTGTGTATATGTAAATAAATACATTTTCAAAATATCAGTAAATCTTTATTAGCTTAAACAATCTGATATAAATTACACTCAAACATTTTCTTATAAATATGTTCAGATATTTTATCTAATGTGGTCTTAGATAATTTATTTACTCATTAAGTTTATCATAATTATTTAGAAAAATAGTACACAAATAGCTCATGAAAGTTGATATCTTCTTGTTGATTGAAGTTGCACAGGAAATTCGGATTAAAGCCGTGACGATGAAGTCTGTAAAAATGCATTTGTTATTCAGGCAGGGAATAAGTACTGATAATAATTTGATATCCATGACAATATTTTAAGGGGCATTGTACTAAATGTTTTTTTTAAATCTTATTTATATTCATATGAAAAAGCAGTATTTAAACATGTTGAAATTTTTTTTTAAAAATTGTTTACTGAAACAATGTTTTTAAACTGAAACTAATTAGCAGTGCCAGAAATATATCCCCTTCTAATTCTGATTGGTTGATAGGTACTTCCTGTCAAAGCTTATTGGCTGATAAGAACATACGTTTTCTTTGTTGCAAATAAAGTGTTTTGTCAAAACCTATTAGTTTCTTTTTAATATTCTGTGCCAAACAAATCCTTTTTTTCCCCTCCATACTTGTAGATGTGTTTCCTGAGAATCACCATAACTGTGGGAAATGTCCCTATTGGCCAATAAGAATAAACAATGCTGTACATAATAAAAAAAAAAAAAAGTATTCTCATCTAGATTCAATTTAAGTTTAAAGGGATAGAAAGGTCAAAATTGAAATATATACAGGTGCATTTAAATTTTAAGAATTTTAGCATTATAATTCCATTAGCAAAAATGCTTTAGGTAAACGTTATTACTGTTTTTCAGTAGCATACTCACATATGATGTTAGTGCCCTGTGCACTAGCATTTAAACACCACGCCTTCTAAGAGAGTCAGCAGTGAGTAGCGTGACAGCTCTGAGCAGGCATGGTTTTTAAATCCTGTTCCCTAGTTACATGAAGCATATATGTGTATGCCACTGAAACCGTATTAACTGTTCATTTAAACAAATATAATTAAAGTGAATGCAAAGTTGAATGAATGAGTGTCCGGTTTTTAAAATTACTATTATAAACACAGGCACATTTATTCATTAAACTTTACATTGCAGTTTTTTTTTAAAATACTTCCGAACCTCCGCCCGCAGCTCCTCTGTACTTAGCATATCGATGACGAAACCGGCTACCTCCA
Organism: Bombina bombina; assembly: GCF_027579735.1. NCBI lineage: Eukaryota > Metazoa > Chordata > Amphibia > Anura > Bombinatoridae > Bombina > Bombina bombina. The sequence continues at coordinate 62,598,030 of NC_069509.1, forward strand.
AACGTTGCTTGGCCTCACAAGATGGACACTCCGGGGTGCACGCCATGGTTGAAGGAAGCTGGTTTAGTCATCACTGAGGTAAGTACGAAGGGGCTGCGGGCGCAGGATCGCCGGTCTGGGTTTCCTGAAGAAAAAGGTAAGTATTAAAAAAACGCTGCAATGTAAAGTTTAATGAATGAAAGTGCCCCTGTTTTTAATAGTATCTTTAAAAACCGGGCACTCATTCATTTAACTTTACATTCACTTTAATTATTTGCAACAAAAAAAAGAAAGGAATGAAAACCCTTTAAAGGGACACTGAACCCAATTTTTTTCTTTTGTGATTCATTTTATTCATTCATTTTAAGCAACATTCTAATTTACTCCTATTATCAATTTTTCTATTTTTTCTTGCTATCTTTATTTGAAAAAGGCATCTAAGCTTTTTTTTTTGGTTCAGGACTATGGATAGCACTTTTTTATTGGTGGATGAATTTATCCACCAATCAGCAAGGACAACCCAGGTTGTTCACCAAAAATGGGCCGACATCAAAACTTACATTCTTGCATTTCAAATAAAGATACCAAGAGAATGAAGAAAATTTGATAATAGGAGTAAATTAGAAAGTTGCTTAACCCCTTAATGACCAGACCATTTTTCAATTTTCTTACCCTTAAGGACAAGGGCTATTTTTACATTTCTGTAGTGTTTGTGTTTAGCTGTAATTTTCCTCTTACTCATTTACTGTACCCACACATATTATATACCGTTTTTCTCGCAATTAAATGGACTGTCTAAAGATACCATTATTTTCATCATATCTTATAATTTACTATAAAAATAATTTTAAAATATGAGGAAAAAATGGAAAAAAACACACTTTTTCTAACTTTGACCCCCAAAATCTGTTACACATCTACAACCACCAAAAAACACCCATGCTAAATAGTTTCTAAATTTTGTCCTGAGTTTAGAAATACCCAATGTTTACATGTTCTTCGCTTTTTTTGCAAGTTATAGGGCAATAAATACAAGTAGCACTTTGCTATTTCCAAACCACTTTTTTTCAAAATTAGCACTAGTTACATTAGAACCCTGATATCTGTCAGGAATACCTGAATATCCCTTGGCATGTATATATTTTTTTTTAGAAGACAACCCAAAGTATTGATCTAGGCCCATTTTGGTATATTTCATGCCACCATTTCACCACCAAATGCGATCAAATTAAAAAACAATGTTCACTTTTTCACACATTTTGTCACAAACTTTAGGTTTCCCATTGAAATTATTTACAAACAGCTTCTGCAATTATGGCACAAATGGTTGTAAATGCTTCTCTGGGATCCCCTTTGTTCATAAATAGCAGACTTATTTGGCTTTGGGGTTGCTTTTTGGTAATTAGAATGCCACTAAATGCCACTGCGCACCACACGTGTTTTATGCCCAGTAGTGAAGGGGTTAATTAGGGAGCTTGTAGGGTTAATTTTAGCTTTAGTGTAGTGTAGTAGACAACCCCAAGTATTGATCTAGGCCCATTTTGGTATATTTCATGCCACCATTTCACCGCCAAATCGAGCAACTAAAAAAAAACTTTAAATTTTTCACAATTTTAGGTTTCTCAATGAAATTATTTACAAACAGCTTGTGCAATTATGGCACAAATTGTAAAAGCTTCTCTTGGATCCCCTTTGTTCAGAAATAGCAGACTTATATGGCTTTGGCGTTGCTTTTTGGTAATTAGAAGGCTGCTAAATGCTGCTGCGCACCACACGTGAATTATGCCCAGCAGTGAAGGAGTTAATTAGGTAGATTGCAGGGCGCTGGCAGGGTTAATTTTAGCTTTAGGGTAGAGATCAGCCTCCCACATGACACATCCCACCCCGTGATCCCTCCCAAACAGCTCTCTTCCCTCCCCCACCCCCTGCCTTAGCCCCCAACCTCCCTGATCCCCCACCAAACAGCTCTATAACCCTCCCTGCTACCTAATTGTCGCCATCTTGGGTACTGGCAGCTGTCTGCCAGTACCTAGTTTGCCCCCAAAAACAACAGTTTTGTTTTTCTTTAGACCTTTAAACTTTTCTGTAGTGTAGCAGCCCCCCTCAATACACCCATCCCCCCCCCCTCCCAGATCCTTTTATATTTAATTTTTATTAAACTTTTTAACTTTTTTTTGTAACTTTTTTTTCATTGGTGTCAGTGGCTAATGCGCACAGGCCCCCCGCACGCTCCCAGGACCCGGTGTGCACATTGCACTTACAGAAACCGGATGCCGGGTAGCGATGGGCCGCCTCCCTGTTACGCTCCCACCCACCAACAAAGTTTTTAACGGCACCATCGCTACCGGTGCAGAGAGGGCCACAGAGTGTCTCTCTCTGCATCGGAGGCTTGTAAAAAGGTATTGCAGGATGCCTCTATATCGAGGCATCACTGCAATACCCTGAGAGCTGCTGGAAGTGATTGCGATCGCTTCCAGCACTCTGTTAGACAACTGACGTACCAGGTACGTCTATTGTCATTAACTGTTAGTTTTTGCATGACGTACCTGGTACGTCAGTTGTCATTAAAGGGACAGTCTAGTCCAAAAAAAACTTTCATGATTCAGATAGGGCATGTCATTTTAAACAATTTTCCAATTTACTTTTATCACTAATTTTTCTTTGTTCTCTTGGTATTCTTAGTTGAAAGCAACCTAGGAGGTTCATATGCTAATTTCTTAGACCTTGAAGGCTGCCTCTTAAGAATGCATTTTAACAGGTTTTTCACCACTAGAGGGTGTTAGTTCATGTTTTTCATATAGATAACACTGCTCGTGCACGTGAAGTTACCTAGGAGCCATCACTGATTGGCTAAACTGCAAGTCTGTCAAAAGAACTGAAATAAAGGGGCAGTTTGCAGAGGCTTAGATACAAGATAATCACAGAGGTAAAAAATATATAAATATAACTGTGTTGGTTATGCAAAACTAGGGAATGGGTAAACAAGAGATTATCTATCTTTTAAAACAATAACAATTCTGGTGTAGACTGTCCCTTTAAGGGGTTAAAATTGCATGCTCTATCTGAATCACGAAAGAAAAAATGTGGGTTCAGTGTCCCTTTTAAAAAAAAAAAAATGTAATGTCTTTTTTTTCTAACAATCTAATTATACATTCTATTTTCCTAGTTTTAATCAAACCCCAGTTTACTCTGAAAATAAAATACCATTTCACACAAAGATACTCAGAAATGTTTATTGCAAAATATTCAGAAACTGACAGTTTGTTTTTGTTATAGATAAATGAAACGTTCCACAAATAATTTGTACTAATCTGTTGAACAGTTGTTTTTTTTCATGCATCCAGAATAAAAGCCGAGTCGCAAATGTGTTAAAACCTTAAAGGGATTTGGAAGTGATGCATAAAGTTTTGTGATTCCCAATTATATATATTTTATTTTATATTTTTTTATTTGTTTTTGGAATTCAAAATATATATATGTTTTTTTCTACAAAGCATGCACTGACCCCTAGAACACTTTAATCAGCTGTTTGAAAAAGTATAGCCACTTAAAGACTGTATTGGTAAAGCAATTAAAGGGACATTCTTTGTTTCATTTTCTTCTTAAACGGGAAGAGTCCACAGCTGCATTCATTACTTTTGGGAAATACAGAACCTGGCCACCAGGAGGAGGTAAAGACACCCCAGCCAAAGGCTTAAATACCTCCCCCACTTCCCTCATCCCCCAGTCATTATTTGCCTTTCGTCACAGGAGGTTGGCAGAGAAGTGTCAGAAGTTCAAGATAGTCTCTTATAGAGGGTAGTACTCTTCGCAATGGGACTTGAGTTTTAAGTAATCCTGTCAGCCTCTCAGTGAGAGCATGGATGAAAGTTAGAGTCCAGAGATGCAGGGAGAGTTTTCCTGCGAACCCATCCCGACTCATATTAACAGCTCCTTTGGTAATCAGCGTTGACGAGTTTCGCTGCCTGCCTTTATTCACTCAAGTCCATGTTAGAAGCGAGGCTACTATCTGTCACACTTGAAGGGCCGTGTTCCTGTTCCATGGCGTAGATTCCGGAAAGATCGTTTTGATTTTTTTTCGATATGTGAATGTAATGTTAACTAAACAAGGTAGGGTCCCAGTGGGACTCTTTTTATCTTAATAAGTTGCTAGATCGCCAAGTCTACTGACTTTAGATGGTGCACTCTTAATTATAGGAGGCAGCTTAGGGTTTCTCAGGAAGTTAGATCTTTCGATCAAATCCGTTTTTCGAGGACCCTGGCCTAAGTCCATATATCTCCCTGGTTGGGTGTGGACGGTTCGGTCTCACCTTAGGTGTTTTTGGTCCCGTGTGCCTCTCTCAGAGGGGGGCAGGACTCTGTTTTTCATGGGAGATGCCTATCTGCCTGTGGCAAAGGCTCTAGGTCTTTCTGATGGGTCCAAACTGGTCTTCTGGCGCTCCTGTAGACTCCAGGTGTGTTTCAACTGGGTTGGCGATATGGTTGAGGGGTCTCGCCTCTATGATAGGGTGGTTTTCCTCTTTAGTTCCCTTCTCTTCTAGAGCGGGGGACAGGTTCTCTTGGTTCGGAGTTACCTTAGTATCTGTGGCGACCTGTGGGTCCTTGTTTTCTTGCCTTGTAAGGTTTTTTTCCCCTTCTTGCGTTTTCTGAATCCTGGAAGGGGAGATGTGGAGTAGTAACTGGTTCCACCGTTTCTGCAGCGGGAGGCTGAGGGTTTGAACCCTGTTGGGGCTCCTGCTAAATGTTGGATTCTGATATATAGATGCTAGGGGTCTGAGAGCCCTTTTCCCTTGGGAAGTGTTCCTCTTTGGGGAAGAAAGCAGTGTAGGGGGTGTCGTACCCGAGCACAATGTCTATCCTGACTAACGGTAGCATGCCGTTTGTAGTAGAAGTCAGAGGTCTACACGGGGGCTTTGTCCCTCATTGACCCTTCCTTATCTCTTCCAGAGGTCTGGGACTCTTGTCTTTGGTCTTTGACTAGCCTTTGGGCTGAGACCATTACCCTGGAGGGAAGGTCGGGGATCGGTTAGTCTATGCAGTGTTGACCGGTTTCTTCCAGAGTCGGTCCTCCCCTTCGGTGGGAGGACTTTTTATGTCCTCCTCTTTTCTACTGGCGTCTGGTGCTGGGAGGGGATGCTCCTTGGAGCCCGGTATTTGGAGGGCTGTTGTGGAGCCCTTGGAAGTTTGCGGTTTGAAACCAGCTACAGCTAACTGGACTTTGAATGTGTGCTAGCAGGCTTTAAAACGCCTTTTCGGTGTTCACGATGGTTGAGTCAGCTTTCCTACCTGGAAGCTGGTCACTTAGAGTTCCTGTTCAGACGGTTTGGTGTTCTCTAGGAGAGCTCTTTACTAACTGCTGGGATAGTTATCCTATTTCTGCTGCCTCTGCATGCCTAGCCTGCAGGTTTTGATTTGATACGAGGCAACAGGGAACTCATGTTTCTCTGGAGTACCTTATGGTATGGTACTGAGTCAGGGATATGAGGGTGTCCCTCGGGTTCTTTTTGGGACGTGTTTCCCTGTGTATGGATCTCTTTTTTATTAGGTCCTTATGTTTCTAGGGAGTTCATCTCCCTGGGCGCTATTATCGTAAGACAACCATGGGTTGTTCTGTTTGTTGAGCCGTGTGGAATGATCCTTTGGATTTTTCCTGGAAATCTGTTCTCCCTTTTGGGGGCAGATAGTGGTCCTTGTCTTTCGGTCGGGTACCTTCATAGGAGTCATAAACCGCGGGGCTGACTCCTCGGAGGCTGTTTGGGCTCAACAAACTCTGGGACTGAGTGGTCTCTAGTTCCGCTTTGCTGGTGGTGTAACTAATGTGCAGTTACCTGGGCTTCGGGATTTTCACCTGTGTCGGCTATATTTTTATAGGGTGTCGGGTAATTTCTGGCTGTGGTGCCTTTCGAAGGCCGCCTTTTATACCCACCCGTTGATTGCATTCAGTGTCCTCCAGCTTGGGTATTGTTTTCCCAAAAGTAATGAATGCAGCTTTGGACTCTTGCCGTTTAAGAAGAAAAACATAAATTATGCTTACCTGATAATTTTCTTTATTTCTGACGGGAAGAGTCCACAGCTCCCACCATGTTTTTATTTATGAGGCGGCTGTAATTTTTTGTTCTTCTGGCAACGTTTTTCACCCTGATATTTCTCCTACTGTTCCTTGTTCCCTTGGCAGAATGACTTGGGGATGAGGGAAGTGGGGGAGGTATTTAAGAATTTGGCTGGGGTGTCTTTGCCTCCTCATGGTGGCCAGGTTCTGTAAAAAAGTAATGAATGCAGCTGTGGACTCTTCCCGTCAGAATAAAAGAAAATTATCAGGTAAGCATAATTTATGTTTTTTTGTCTTTAATATGCCAAGTTTTCTTGTCAGGCTTACAGAGGCAAGTCCCGTATAGCTTTGGGAATTGTCCTTATCAACCAGTAAGCACTAGCAGGAGGTTTTAAACTGATTATGCTGTACTAGTTTCAATATAAAAACAGTTTTTCAAGATATTTTTAACATTCTTTTTAATACACATAATGTCCCTATAAAGACTATAGGAGCACCCTGAATAAAACAGGTTACAAACATTTTACATGAGAAAAGACACAGAAAACATAAATTACTTACCTACTAACTTACCTGATAATTTCCTTTCCTTCTGTACAGGGAGAGTCCACAGCTGCATTCCTTACTTGTGGGAAATACTGAACCTGGCCACCAGGAGGAGGCAAAGACACCACAGCCAAAGGCTTAAATACCTCCCCCACTTCGCTCATCCTCCAGGCATTCTGTCGAGGGAACAAGGAACTATAGGAGAAATATCAGGGTGAAAAAGGTGCCAGAAGAACAAGTTAAAATTTAGGGCCGCCCATCGGAGAACATGGGCGGGAGCTGTGGACTCTCACCCTGTACAGAAGGAAAGGAAATTATCTGGTAAGCATAATTTATGTTTTCCTTCCTAATACAGGGAGAGTCCACAACTGCATTCCTTACTTGTGGGAAATTATACCCAAGCTTCAGAGGACACTGAATGCTAACGGGAGGGCAAAAAGGAGAGGCGGCCCCCATCTAAGGGCACCACAGCCTGCAAAACCCTTTCTCACGAAGGCTACTTCAACAGAAGCAAAAACTCATTAAAAATGTAGGAAAAAGAGGACCAGTTAGCCGCCCTACAAATCTGATCTACAGAGGCCTTATTTTAGAAGACCCAAGAGGACGTCACTGCTCTCGTAGAATGAGCCGTATCCTCTGAGGAGGCTTTTGTCCCGCTGTCTCATATGCCAAGCGGATCATACTCCACAACTAAAAGATATGGAAGTCGAAGATGCCTTCTGACCCTTACGCTTCCCAGATAGATAACAAACAGAGGAAAAAAATCTGTCTATTCCTATGTAGCCTGAAGATAGAGCTTCAAGGCACAACTTCATATTATGTAGTAAACTTTCCTTCGAGAAGAAGGAATAGGACATAAGAAAGGAACCACAATTTCATGATTGAAGTTGCGATTTGACACAACCTTAGGAAGAGGTCCTAACTAGGTTCGTAGAACAGCATTATTATCGTGGAACACCAGATAAGGAGGATCACATTGCAAGGCCGCGAGCTCAGAGACTTCTGCGCGCAGAAGGAATATTTATATGGAAAGGAATCTTCCAAGATAACAACTTAATGTCAACCTCATGCATAGGTAAAAAAAAAATAGCCCGATGCAAAAACTTAAGAACAAAATCAAAGCTCCAAGGAGGAGCATCAGATCGACACACCAGCCTCATCGTAGTCAGAGCCCTAACAAAAAACTGTACGTCCGGAAGCTCAACGAGCCTCTTGTGCAGTAAAACAGACAGGGCCAAAACTGTCCCAACAAGGAACTAGCTAAGAGGCCCTTCTCCAGACCATCCTGGAGGAAGGAAAAAATCCTAGCAGACTTGAATAGTGTGCCAGGACAAACCACGCTCTTCACAGAAGAAGGGGATCCTCCAAACCCTATGATAGATGATGAGGAACCGGCTTAGGCGCTTGAAAGAGAGGACCATAACCTCTCAGAAAACCCTCTCTTGGCTAGGACTAAGTGTCATCTTGCAGTCTGCCTCAGAGAAATAAGATTTGATGAAGCGAAGGGGCCTTGGTCCAGCAGATCCCTGCGACAAGGTAACCTTCATGGAAGGGAAGACGACATCCCCACTAAACCGCAAACCACGATCTTCGCGGCCGCAGCGGAGCAATCAGTATCACTGACGCCTGCTCCTGCTAGGTTCGAGCCACCACTCAAGGAAGGAGTAATATGACAGAAAAGGAAAAATTGTATTGAACCTCCAAGGCACTGCTAATGCATCCATTAGCTCCACCTGAGGATCCCTGAACCACAACCCATCTGTGGGTAACTTGATATTGAGATGGGACGTCCTGAGATTCTCATCTGACGTCCCCTTCCAGTTAGAACTATGCGACAACCCATCAGATGGAGACCTTATCCCCAGATCAAGGGAATGTCTGTAGAGAACATCCGTTCCGGATGAACCACACCTGGAGAATGGACGGCTGACAGCGAGCAGTAGTGGGCCTCCGCCCACTACCAAACCCAAGATACTACCCTCATCGCTAGGGAGTTTCTCGTTCCCCTTCGATGGCAATCTAAGCTACCGAGAGTAAGATAGACTAGAATCTATAAACTGGGACTAATCTAGTAGTCTAAACCCTCAGAGCAAAAAACAAATTGCCTGGAGATCCATAAAGTTAATCAGCAGGGCCCCATGGCCTCTTGGCATGCCATCACCATCCTGACGGACTTGTGACGGAAGTCAAAACTGCCCCGGATGATTTAAGAAAGATGTCCCTCAGGACAAGGAAATCTGGACAAAGACACTAGAGAGCGATTCTCTCAACCAGTAGTCCAGGTAAATCTTTTAAAACAGATTTGAAACAGCGCCACTCCACTGCCTCGGCTGAGATGAGACCTGGCAAAAGGAATGATCATCACCACCCCACACAGAGCCAGCGATGGCCTGAAGGAGGTCTGGAGGACACAACCTGATGAAGCTAACTCATGACTTCACAAGTCCGAAGAAATGTCTTCATGTCTGTGAAGACTAAATTAGCATCCAGGAATCCACCCTGGTGTCTACACCAGAGAACTCTGGTCTAGATATTCTTCCATCCCTGAGGATCAAGGAAGACAGATGAAATCCCTAAAGGTCTTTATCAGACGAGACAATGGCTGATTGAACCAGAATCGTCTAGACAAGGGAAGCTACCGCTAGATCTGGATTCTGGCCACTGCCAAAAGAAACCCTAGATTCCTCAAAGGCTCTAGAATAAGAAGTGAGACCAAAACGGAAGGAGCAATGTACTGGAAGTGCTGGTCCAGAAACGACAACCTTAGGAACCGGAAAAGCTACCTGAGGAGGAATGAAAAGGTATGATATCCTTCCTCAATCAGTGGTCCTGCACTGCTCTTCCCATACCAAGGGTAGAGTGTACCTTATAGTCTCCCTCTGGAACGAGGAGACATGATAAGCCTACTTAAGTACTTTAGGACCCAAATAGGATGGGCGTTCCCTCCCTCTGTGGGACCAAGAAAAAACGGTTTGAATAGTATCTCAAACCTCGCTCTTCGATAGGCAACAGGACAATGACTCCAAAGGAGAACAAAACCTGCACCCACTTGAAATGGCTTCCCTCTCCCTGTCTGGAAGACAGGATCCAGAGAGGGAAAACTGCCCTGGAAGGCTGAGCTTTGAAGCTAGCTATGACCTCTAGGACCCATGGATCATGTACGTCCCGGAATCAAACGTCTGAAAAGAGCGATAGTCAGTCCCCAACGCGATCCAAGATAGGACCTGGAACTGACCCCTCCTGCCAACCTAGGTTAGACGGGCCTCTGCTCTGCTTGGACTTATTCCAGGACCGAGTCGGCTTCAAAAAACACTTGGATTGCTCAGGCTTAGCGGATCTCTGACGCTGGGCTTTAACCGCACTAACAGAATAAGAGAAATAAATTTGTCTCTCAGATTCGCTCTCCAACGGAAAACCCGCAGAATAGCGGAACCAAATTAAATCTCTCTCTCAAGCAGAAGGAAAGATTAGATTCAGAAGTAATATCTGTCAGAGCGATTCAAGGCCTGAACAGAAAAAAACTGAAGCCCTAGCTTTGGGGAAAATAATCTGTGAAAGTCCCAGATAAAAAGAATTATAAGATCCAAGGCCTTAATTCTTTCTCGAAAATATCGAGGGAACCATCACCTCGAATCGAGACAGAGATGCTTCAATAGGAAGTCTCCAGAAACTGCGACAACCTAGGTCATCAGTACATAAATATCCCTTGTGACGAAACATCTTCATAAAAAGAGTTTCCTCTTATAACCAAGAGCTCTAAGAATAAACTATCATTAAATGGAATAGTAAAACGATAGGCAAGCGCACAAAAAGTGTTAGCCAAGTATGGATGGGCAACGACACAACTCCCCTATAGAGCCCGGAACTGGTAATCCTAAAAAAGGAAATAGACCAAAAGGGAAGAGGATCTCCATCCTTCCCCACCCGCCTTAATCGAATTCACCATCTGATTTAGTGTTCTGAGATTCGACTGGCAGATCAGTACTAGGAATCTCTAATATCGCCAAAACTTCTCTTAGAAGCAGGGGCGTATTTAGGTTTTGTGCTGCCCTAGGCACTCACAATTCTGCTGCCCCCCCCCTACACCCCCCCCCCCCCCCCAGGTTTTAAGCCTTTTTTGCCCATAACATATTTTGGTATCTGGGTGACTTCTTAAAAGGTTATGGCGTTGAGTGTTGTAAGTCTACCACCTGGTGTTAAAGGGACATGATACACAATGTGTTGCTTTTCATAATTAAGATTAAAGGGATAGGAAAGTCAAAAATAAAAACTTGCATGATTCTGACAGAGCATGTAATGTTTAGACACTTTTAATTTCACTTCTATTTTCAAATGTGCTTCGTTCTCTTGGTATCCCTTGTTGAAAAAGAATAACACATATCCTACACTAGAGGGAGCTAGCTGCTGATTGGTGCCTGTACACATTTGTCTTTTCTGATTGGCTAACTAGGTGTGTTTACCTAGCTTCCAGTAGTGCAATGCTGTTCATACAGCAAAAGATAACAAGAGAATGAAGAAACTTTTATAATAGAAGAAATTGGAAAGTTGTTTTTTTTTAAATTGCATGTTCAATCCAAATCATGAAAGAAAATGATGGGGTTTCCTTTACCTTTAAGCATACAGCTTTACAAATATCCAAGTTACTTCTATTATCAAATTGAATCTGTACTCAGGGTATTTATTGTTGAAGAGAATATCTAGGTATGAAAGCTTGCAGGTGTCTGGAGCACTATGTGGCAGTCGTTTTACAAGAATGCCACTGTGACTACTTTTCAAAAAAGGATACCAAGAGAATGAATTACATATGATAATAGAAAATAAATAAAAAGTGTGTTTTTTTTTTTTTAATTATATACTATATCTTAATCATATGAACCATATTGGTTCATATCATGTTGACCATGTATGCTTTTAAACTACAAGACTGCTCATATGGAAAAACATCATACATATATATTTAACTAGTTAAATTTGTTTAAATGAAATATGAAACTAACAGTAAGTATGCCTTGTTACACAAATCCATTTGGGAGCTCTAGCAGGTTGATAAGAACAAAACTATTTTAGAGACCACAAAATACATAAAACTACACTAATTTCATGGACAGATCTGAAAACAGTTAAAGAGTTAAGGAATATTTCTGATTTCAGAGCATAATCTGGGTAAGGCACCAAAGGGGAAAAAAACATTCCACATTAACTTCACGTTGAAAGAGCTCAGCCTGGGTGCACAGTGCAAACATCAAGCATGGTTTCCTATGAGCTCCCTCCCAAGCATCCTATGTGACCATTTCTTTCACTAACTTTCCTCACTAGAGGGAAAATGCAATAGGGAAGTATTTACCAAACTCTCCTAGGTGAAAAAGGATGCTTAAAAAGTGCACACTAACTAGGAACTATGGGTTAATGTATTCATAACACGCTTAATAAAACATAATTATTGCTCCTTTCATGACAGTTAAAGAAGTTGCTATGTCAAAATCTAAATTATGCACATTGGGTCTAAAGACACAATCAATATTTTTTGTTTAAGAACCAATGAGACATAAATATGAAGTAAACCAGGGAGAAAAAAAGCGCATCACTTTGTTTACCACTTATAGTAATAAACCCCTAACGCACAAATGGAGATATTATCAGTCACACAGCTAAGAGATTAGTTTGAGGGAACACAAATACGTGTTAATTTGGTAGTTCAGCTTTTTCATCCACCTGTAATGTACACATTACCAAAAAGTACAACACATTAGATCTTTATCGTGTAAATCCCCAAAGTTAGCAACTTGTTTATTTTCAGTCCGAAGAGTGTAGTAAACTGTATTTGAGGGAAAGTCCTTAGCTGTCAGGGAGTTGTATGATATCTGCAAATTACATTTCAGTCCCCTCTATCAATATCATAACAAAGCTTGCTGGCACGGCACACTCATCACCCCCGCCCCCCTCCTCACCAGTCCTCCCGCCTGGTCACCCCTGCCCTGCTACCCCCTCCCTCCCTCCTCACCAGTCCTCTCTGCTCCGGCCTCCGGTGACTGTCCTGAGACTCCTCCTGACGCCTGTCTGATCTGCTGCGATGCCGACGATCCCACTCACACTGACTGCTCACTGCTGCAATCATGCGCGTCAGTCCTCACAGCCGCTCCTCACTGCCCTGGGAGGGAGATCATGTGCGCACGTGCATGTCTCCCTCCAATGTGCGGCAAGTCGGCTAACAGTCTAGGAAGGCGGGCAGCGGAAGTAAGGAAAACATCACTTGACCTCGGCAAAAAGCCGGCTCACGTGACAGCAGAACGAAAACATTTTTTTTAAATTTACCGGAGAAAAAAATAAAAAAAAATTATGCAGTTGAAAGTGCCACTTTGCCGCCCCCCCAAATCTGCCGCCCTAGGCACTGGCCTTGTTGGCCTAGGGATAAATACGCCCCTGCTTAGAAGCAAGCGCAGGAGTGCTACTCTAAATCTAAAGGCGAAATCCTCCTCTGCCAGAGGAATAGAAGCAGCAGGCTCCGACACAGAAGGTCCGTACTCTGAAGCCTCAGAGAGAACCGCATCTTTAGATGACTGATCGGATACAACCGTCAATTTACATGATGCTCCCTGGGCAGGAGTGCATGGGTTAACATTTAATTTGCGCGTAGCAGTACAAGGCAAAGCGGTTAAAGCCGCAGACATCGCCATATGAAACTGTGCAGTAACATCTGGTGGAAAAAGACCCCCTCCAGGTGGAGGATTAGTGCAAGGTGAAGCTGCATGTGTAGGATCAGATGACTGTAGGGGACACTCCTCACGGGGCGGAAGGGCTCAGTGGTATCTAACATCTCAACATTGGTTGATGAAAACACCCTGTTGCGGCATATGGAACATAATTGAGAGGGCTGGACTACCCGGGCCTCCTCACAATATACACAGGTATCGAATTCTGTCGTAGAGGGATCACCCTTTAAAAAAAATCAGAATCCTCCATAACTAGGTAACCTTATTTAAATCAAAAAAACAACTGGTACCTATACCCCCAATGGCTGGGGCACTAAGCACCTCCTATGACCCAGACAGTATAGAGAAAACTCGCTCCTCTCTGTAGTCACTCGGTCAGGAATAGAAAATGGAAACCGTGACCACTCCCGGTCACACGGTGCGCAATGCAGGACCGCCCCTGCTAAAGGAAAAGCGCGTCAAGCTTAATAAAACTGCGCAGAACTCAAAGTAAAAGAGCAACCTGTACGTTCCATATTAGCCTATGAGCCCAAAACATCTCACACATATAAGGCAACATAAATCACATAAACAAATATGATTAACACCCCACTGTTCAATAATCACCCTCAGGAGATATGAACCCTTGATTCCATAAAGATAAAGGAGTCCCACTGTGACCCTGTCTTCTAGCGTTACATATATGTAAGAAATGAAACGATCTTACTGGAATCTATGCCGTGGAACAGAAACATGGTCCTTCAAGTGTGACAGACTGTAGCATCACTTCTGACATGGACTTGAGTGATGAAAAGCAAGCAGTAAAAATTGTCAACACTGATTGCTTTGGAGCTGTTAATATGAGTCTGGATGATTTTGCAGAAAGACTCTCCCTGCATCCGGACTCTAACATTCATCAATGCTCTCACTGAGAGACTGATAAGACTACTTAAAACTCCAGTCCCATTTTGAAAGCTAGATACCCTTCATAAGGAACTACTCTGAATCTTCTGACACTTCTCTGCCAACCTCCTGTGACGCAAGGCAAAGAATGACTGGGGGTTGAGGGAAGTGGGGGAGGTATTTAAGCCTTTGGCTGTGGTGTCTTTGCCTCCTCCTGGTGGTATGGTTCAGTATTTCCCACAAGTAAGGAATGCAGCTGTGGACTCTCCCTGTATCAAGAAGGAAAAGCTGTTTAAATCCAGAGCTAAGTAATCTGGCGGTGTTATAAATTATAATATAATCATTTAAAGGGACAGTAAATATAATAATATTAAACTAACAAGAAGTGCATATTTGTGTATAGCTGGTCCCTAGGTATCTATTGTTTACTGGCTGACATTGACAAATTCTGTAGAAAAGGTTGGTTTATTACAAACAGCAATATCCATTTTACAAAAACACATGTTGAAATTCTCTTTAGCAATTGGGTACATTGTCCATTTAAAAGGATAAACTCAATTTTATTCTTGAATGATTCAGATAGAGCAGCAATTTTAAGCAACCTTTACTCCCATTATTCATTTTTTTCTTCATTCTCTTGCTATCTTTATTTGAAAATCAGCAATGTAAGCTTAGGAATCAGCCTATTTTGGTTCAGCACCTGGGTTGTGCTTGCTGATTGAAGGCTAAATGTAGCCAGCAAACGCTATCCAGGGTGCTGAACCAAAAATTGGCTGGCTCCTTAACTTACATGTCTTTTTTTTTCAAATAAAGATAGCAAGAGAACAAAGAAAATTTGATAATAGGAGTAAATTAGAAAGTTGCTTAAAATCACATGCTCTATCTGAATCATGAAAGAAACAATATGGGTTTACTATCCCTTTAAAGAAATATGCTTTAGAGCTGGGTCAGTGCAGGCTTTACGAGAACAAAGTAACAAAATATTAAAAATATACAAAATGACAAGTGCATATTAAACAAAACACAGCAATAGATTATAGACCATGGAACATCAGTGACATTAAACTTTACTCATCACTTATAGGTCAATTTAATTTTATTGAATTCTGTGATAATCTAATTAGTGTCTATACAAACAGATGTTTATTTAAAACTTGTAATCATAACATTTTCACAAGAACATTTATAATACAGTTTATGGGGATTTAACCCATTGGATACCAAAGAGGTCTGCAATAAATAGTTATGTCTTGAGTTACGACCCTTTCTGGTAGTCAAGTGGTTAAATAAATGGTTTCAGGAATCTTTACACCTCTGACATGAATGTAATGAGTCACAAAGTTGTTTGCAGTGTAATATATTAATATTTTTTTTTAATTATATACAATTCATAAATATACTATAGCAGAAGCAGTACTGACGTGAGGGTATTGCAGTATCCTCCCCAAATAGAAAATGCGATGCCCTATTTCTATCTAAGTACAAATTGTTACACAAATACATCAAAAGTGATATATTAACACTTGCTGTGCCTAAATCACATAAACATATGAGTGACCCCTAAAACATATGAGTGACCCCTGCCTGGAATCACTAGAGGTTTGACTTGCATTGTGTTGCTCTGATCGCCAAACGAGCGTACTAAAAATCTGGTTATTTGGGGATGTTACATGTGTAGAATACATTTAGATATAAAATGGTTCATTTTTGGCCTAGCTGGTGCTGATTGAAGTCTACTATCCATTCAAGAAAACTTAAACAAAAACACAGATC